>NC_133648.1:235287178-235432355 GCF_009905375.1 Apium graveolens | reverse complement strand
TCAGACCGAAAGGTTAAGCCCGATGGACCAAATCAGGCCTGATGGAATAAAGAAGGCCCAAGCCCTGATTATTAATTAATTTCGTAATTAATTAATAAGGGAAAAATCAGCTATAGAGAAGAGTCCCGATAAGGATAAAATCCTTATAGATTAGCCTCAAGGGGACCTAAAAGGATAGGAATCAGTTTCCTACTATCTAGGACTCCAAAGTCCATTCTAATTATGAACTTGCCCATCAAGTCTCCTACACTAAGTCCAATTCAAGGACTCCTAACATCTATATAAGGGTCTCACCCCACAGATAGAACTACGTTTTTTGACTTGATCCTTGGCAATCAGCAAGGTACGTAGGCATCTTGTTAAGGCAGATTGAGCACGAACACAGAACAGTCAAATCGAGCCTTGAAGCTCACGCTCCTTGGTACTAAATACAGCAATTATATACACTAGTTTTAATCCATAACATTGGCGCCGTCTGGGAAGGGAACAACCATGGAGAACACGGAGAACAATTGGAGCTCTAGAGGAAGGAACACCATCAGAGACAACCCAGGTGATTTGTCCACCGTGGAGGTCCTCCCCATTCGACTTATGCATCTACTCAGGGGGAAGCCCGATAGGGGCAACTCAACCTCAGCCACAAGGGACAACTCCCCCGACTATTCAAGGTACGAATCCTCAAGTTCAACAAGTACATATACCTGTGAATTCTCGACCCGGGTATGAATATTCAACTATTGTTACTACTAACCCCCCTTATGGGATGCCCCACCCTGAGGGGAGGAAGCGGATATGCTGGGCGAAGCGAAGCACGAGGGCATCGCCCCCCTATAACGAGGTTTGGGTCCTATCCCTGAGGATCGGGAATTTTCTGGTCCTTACACTGAGAGATCCGAATCTTCGGATGATGAAGTGGCCCCGAGAAGGAGGCGTCCTGGAAAAGAGCCAATGGCCGATGGAGGAACGAACCCCCAAAGCACCCCAGGGGCGAATCCCCAAGAAGTGCAGGAAAGGATCAGGGCTCATGAGGCTGAAATCCAAAGGCTGAGGCGTGATTTGGAGGCTCACCAGGCCACCAGACCCCAGATACCTCCTAGGGGGAGAAATCCTCCTCCTCATAGACCTGGATGGTCCGGTAAGAAGAAGGGCTGCTGTCCCAAGAACTGATCCAAGCAATCTCCTTCCCCTTGGAGATCCTGATGATCCAACTCCACCCTTCACAGAAGAGATAATGAATGCCCATATCTCAAGGAAATTCAAGATGCCCACTATCAAAGCCTATGATGGCACGGGAGACCCCGCTAATCATGTTAGGACATTCTCTAATGCACTGCTGCTGCAACCCGTGAATGATGCTATAAAGTGTCGGGCCTTCCCTCAAACCCTGTCGGGTATGGCTCAAAGATGGTACAGTCGCCTGCCCCCAAATTCTATTGGATCGTTCAGAGAATTAAGTCAGGCTTTTATTAAGCAATTCATCAGTGGAAGAGTCCATGAGAAAAGTTCAGCATCTCTTATGAGTCTTGTGCAGGGAGCTAAGGAATCCTTGAGAGATTACCTGAATCGTTTTACAAAGGAGGCTTTAAAAGTCCCAGACCTTGATGATAAGGTAGCCATGATAGCACTGCAACAAGGAACTAGGGATGAGTTTTTCAAGATGTCCTTGGCCAAACGTCCCCCTGAAAGCATGTTGCAGCTCCAAGAGAGGGCAGGGAAGTATATCAAGGTTGAAGAAAGTATGAGGAAGACCGTAGTAAGTAATGAGCCCACTGGAGGCAAGAAGCGAAAAACTGATTTGGAGTATATCGCTAAGGACAAATATCCTAGAACCGAACAAAACCCTGATTCAACCCCCAAGAAGGGAGGACCTGGGCAAAAGTTCACTGAATACGCTAAGCTGATGCTCCTAGAAGTCAGATTTTGATGGAGATTGAGAAAGATAGAGATATTCGCTGGCCTAAGCCCTTGAAGGCTGATCCCGCCAAGCTAGATAAGAGCAAGTATTGCAGGTTTCACAAGATGTTGGCCATGACACCGATGAGTGTAGGCAATTGAAAGATGAAATTGAGTTTTTGATTCGAAAAGGAAGTTGAACAAGTATACTGGAGATGGAGGGGACAGAAAAATAATGGAAGGAAGAACTTTGAAGATCGTAGGAGGGACCAAGACGATCAGGGGCGGAATCCCCAACCTAGAGGGCCGGTTATAAATGCAATTTTGGAGGCCCGACGCCCTCGAGGGCCTGTGATAAACACGATCTTTGGAGGTCCAACTGCTGCTGGATTGTCCAAAAATTCCAGAAAGGCATATACTAGGGAGGTTATGCATATTGTTGGAGAAGCCCCGAAGAGGGCCAGGACAGAAGTAACATTGGCTTTTGATGATTCCGACCTAGAGGGTGTGAAGTTTCCCCATGACGACCCGCTGGTCATAACACCGATAATAGGAAATAGCCCGGTTAAGAGGGTCCTTGTGGATAATGGTGCTTCTGTGGATATCTTGCTCCACGACACCTTTCTAAGGATGGGGTATAACGACTCCCAGTTGACACCAACCGACATGCCGATATATGGATTTGCTGGAGTAGAATGTCCTGTGGAAGGGATAATCAAATTGCCAACCACCATAGGTACGGAGCCAAGGCAAGCAACGCAGATGCTGGATTTCGTGGTGGTAAAGGCTAGTTCAACTTATAATGCTATCATGGGGAGAACAGGGATACATGCCTTCAAGGCAGTCCCCTCTTCCTACCATTCAGTCATGAAGTTTCCCACCCGAAACGGGATTGGAGAAGAGAGAGGAGATCAAAAAATGGCTAGAAGCTGTTATGTGGCCTCTTTGAGGGCAGATGGAGTCGGGGGGCAGGTTCTTCCTATTGAAGATATGGATTCGAGAAAATGATGAGAATAGAGGAAGGCCAGCAGAAGAATTGGTTTCGGTTCCTTTAGACCCCAAGAATCCTGAGAGGATGACTTTCATTGGAGCCACATTAGAGGAGCCCCTTAGAGGGAAGTTAGTGAAATTTTTGCAAGAAAATAGTGATGTGTTGCATGGTCAGCAGCTGATATGCCAGGCATAGACCCGGAGTTAATTACTCACAAGCTAAACGTGGATCCAAGCCGGAAGACAGTGAAACAAAAGAAAAGAAATTTTGCCCCGGAAAGACAAGAGGCTATAAAACAGGAAGTAGAAAAGCTCTTAGAGGCTGGTTTCATTGAGGAGATTCAATTTCCGGAGTGGTTAGCAAACCCTGTAATGGTGAAGAAGGCTAATGGAAAGTGGAGGATGTGTATAGACTTCACTGATCTGAATGATGCATGCCCCAAAGACTGTTTTCCGCTGCCTAGAATTGATACTTTGATTGATGCCACTGGACATGAGATGCTGAGTTTCATGGATGGATTTAGCGGATACAACCAGATCAAAATGCATAAGGATGACATTCCAAAGGTATCATTTATCACTGACTTTGGTGTTTATTGTTATCTTGTTATGGCGTTTGGTCTCAAGAATGCAGGAGCCACCTATCAAAGGTTGGTAAAAATTTTTAAGGATCTTATTGGTAAGACTATGGAAGTCTATGTTGATGACATTAGTCAAGAGTCTAGTAAAGACTGATCATACCCATTTGAGGGAAGCTTTTGAGGTCCTGAGGTACCACAAGATGATGTTGAATCCTACGAAGTGTGCTTTCGGAGTAGGATCTGGAAAATTCTTGGGATTGATGGTCTCAAAAGGGGAATTGAGGCTAACCCCGATAAAATAAAGGCAATCCTGGACATGGAACCACCAAAAACTGTCAAGGATGTTCAGAAGCTCACAGGAAGGGTTGCTGCGCTAGGACGATTCATCTCCAAGTCAGGAGACAAGTGCTTGTCATTCTTCAAGTCACTAAAGAACATAAAGACTTTGTATGGAGTGAGGAAAATCAGAAGGCATTTGAAGAGTTAAAGAAGTATATGGGCCAGGCCCCGTTGTTGGCCAAGCCAGTTCTGATGAAGTTTTATTCTTGTACTTGGCTGTTTCAGAGAGCGCCTTGAGCGCGGTGTTGGTTAAGGAGGAACTGAAAGTCCAGAAACCCGTATACTATGTCAGCAAAATTTGCATGGTGCTGAGTTGAATTATTCTATTGAGAAATTCGCTTTAGCCTTGGTAATGGCTTCAAGAAAGCTGCGTCCTTATTTTCAAGCTCACCAGATTGAAGTGCTAACAAATCAGCCCTGAGAAATATCATTCACAGTCCCAAGGCAAGTGGGAGACTGATTAAGTGGGCAATAGAGTTGGGAGAGTTCGATCTCAAGTATAAGCCACGTACGGCCATAAAAGCCCAGGCACTAGCTGACTTCGTGGTGGAATGTACCATACCCAACCAAGAAGTCGGGGGGCAGGAAGATACCATACCTCAAGACAAGGGAGTCGAAATGGGGAAGAGAAGGAGAAAGAATATTGGGTTCTCTATTTTGATGGAGCATCAAAAACAAATTCCAGTGGAGCAGGGTTGGTTTTGCAAAGCCCTGATGGTTCTTAATTGAGTATGCTATGAAGCTAGACTTCCAACCACAAACAATGAGGCAGAGTATGAAGCCCTGATGCTGGCCTTGGTCTAGCTGGGACACTTAGAGTCAAAAACTTAAAGGTCCGTGGAGACTCGAAGCTGATCATATCCCAGGTAAAGGGAGAATTTGAGGCAAGGGATGATACGATGGCTAAGTATGTCGCCTAGTAAGGGCTGTGATGACCCAATTTAATGAATGCCATGTTGAACACATTCCAAGGGAAGAAAATGTTAAGCAGATGCGCTATCAAAGTTCGCTTCGTCTGAGATTGAAGAAAGTTCAGGAAGTGTGTACTTCCGTGTTTTGAAGACACGAAGCATAGATGTTAAGCTGTGGCTCCCATAGGCTTGGGGACGTCATGGATTGATCCCATCAAGGCTCACATTCAGACCGGTTGGTTGCCAAGCGATGCAACTGAAGCACGGAAGTTAACTGTTCGGCACTAAGGTACTCTTGATAGATGGGATTCTTACAAAAGATCTTTCGTGGTTCCTTACTTGAGGTGTCTCAGGCCCGATGAGGCACGCTTGGCTCTTGAGGAAGTGCATGAAGGTATTTGTGGACAACACTTGGGGGGCAGGGCCTTGGCTCATAAGATAACCCGTTTAGGCTTCTATTGGCCAGAAATGATGGCTGATGCCAAAGAATATGTGAAGAAGTGTGATCGCTGTCAGAAGCATGCACCAGTTGTTAGACAACCCCCCGAGATGCTGACCTCTATCAACTCGCCTATTCCCTTTGCTATGTGGGGGATGGATTCTAGGGCCTTTCCTATGGCCACGGCACAAAGGAAGTTTCTGATTGTAGCCATTGATTATTTCACCAAGTGGATGAAGCCAAACCCTTGGCCAAAATCACAACTAAGCAGGTTGCACAATTCCTGTGGGAAAACATTATGTGCCGATATGGAATTCCCCGTATCCTCGTCACTGACAATGGAACACAATTCAACAACGAGGAATTCAAGAAGTATTGTGAAGAAAATGAAATTGAGTTACGGTTCACCTCTGTGGCTCACCCACAAGCCAATGGGCAAGCAGAGTAGCAAATCGGATAATCCTGGATGGACTAAAGAAGAGGATCGAGAAGTCAAGAAATAATTGGGTGGATGAGATACTTCCATATTATGGGCCTATAGGACTACCTGTAGAGTCACGACAGGAGCAACTCCTTCATGTTGGCATATGGGGCAGAAGCAGTAGTTCCAGTAGAGATATCACATTCCTCTCCAAGGATTCAGGCTTTCGATGAGAAGAAAATGAGGAAGGGCAGAGGTTAGCCCTGGATTAATCGATGAAGTGCGAGATAAGGCACATGCAAAGATAGTAGAATATCAGAAAAAGGCTTCATTCTACTACAACCTAAGGGTTAAAGAAAGGTTTTTTAAACAAGGCGATCTAGTCTTGAGGAAGATAGAAGCATCTGGTGTAGGACAAAAAGGGAAGCTTGCCCCGAATTGGGAAGGGCCGTACAGAGTCAAGAGTGTTCAAGGTAGAGGAACCTACAAGCTAGAGACTATGGATGGTTTTGAAGTCCCGAGAACTTGGCATGCACAAAACCTGAAGGTTTACTATGTGTAGGGCAGCCGGATACGATTCTCACTCGTCAGGATGGCGAGTAGGTTGAAAAGCACCTTGAAGCTTTGCTTGCTTAGGATTTATATGTTTTAGTTTTATTACGAAGTTTATTATTACTTGTGTAAGGGACGAATCCCAGACAATTTTAAAATTCATGAGTTCTTCAAAGTATGTTTGTGGCCTAACAAATAAAAATCAAATGCATGGATGCAAGCATAGAAGGTGATAAATGAAATAGATCTGATAGATATTACAAAAGTTCGATAAATAAAGTCTCGAAAATAGGATAAAAAAAACAAGCCACGCAGGGCTGAAAAAGCTCTAAGGAGCTGAAGTACCCTCGGCATCCATATCATCGTCCTCTCCTCTCGCTGGATGTCTCTGTCGTCTCGGAGGAGGAGGAAGAGCTGTCGTCCTCAGCAGGTCTGGAAGAAGACTCGGGAGGAGGAAGGAGTGGATCCTGAGGAACATGTCCGAGACAACTACTCGGGTACGAAACCTCTGTAGCAAAGCCTCGTCATCAGGGCAGACATAGTCCGCCGGGTTAATATCAGGACAAGCCTCGTTCACGGTCCCAAGGGCCGTGTCCCAACCAGTCCTAAAAAACCCGGGAAAGACTGAATCATCCCTAATCCTCATGGATTGGGCAAACTCCTCCGAGTCCAGATAGTTGTCTATAGCTTTATCCTTCTCCGCCCGAAGTACCACCAGCTCGGCGTTAGACTCTCCGAGTTCTTCCTCCTTGCGCTTGAGCTTCTCCAGGGTAGCATACTTCTTCTGTTGCCTCCTGAGGGCATTATCGGCCTTATCAGAAGCCCGCTTCCATGATTCGGCTTGCCTCACAGCGCCTTGAAAGTAGGCGTTAGACTGAAACAAAGCAATTAACAAAGTATAAGGCAAGAAAATGCTACAAGAACGAAATAAGTTCAAAAAAGAGAAGGCATACCGAAGCCAGAGACTGAGCTCCCATGAGCTTAATCCTCTCAAGATCAGGGGTGGCCACCACATCAGTAAAGTCCTTGGGAGTCACGCTATGGTAGGACCAATCCCAAGCATGTTTCGTGGAACCAACCACGGTGTCCCCTCGGCGGAATCCCCAGAGAGGCTGAAGGCGCCTGTGCAGCAGCAGCAGTAGGGGCAGCAAGTGATAGGAGCACTATGGCCCCACTCCTTCAGTTGAAGCCTCCCCTATAGGCTCTTTGTGCTTCTTCAAAAAGATAGGCTCCGTGGCCTTTCCCCGGGTGTCTAGGCCTGCGAGCCGAGCTTTCTTCATCCTAGCTGTCCTCAACCAGAGGAACATTGTCCTCGTTAATCTCCTTAGCAGCTGAAACAAAGCAAAGGACAAAATAAGTGATGTTAATAATGCATGAAATGAAATAAATTGAGAAGGGAAGAAAAATACCCTGTTGAGAAACAGAGGATAGTCCCACATGAATCAGGGAAAACTCCTCTAAGAGAGTCCAGCTGGTGGTAGTGCCATCATCCTGAGTAAGCCCATTATAAATAATAGTTTCTTCAGGAGTTAAGTGAATGGATTTGAGGCTACCATCACTGACCTTCCCGAAGGAAGATCGAAAAAGTGTGCCCCAGTCACCATTCTCCCAACGTAACCCAACGAAACTATTCCTCCAATTTTGATTATTATCAGGAATAGAGGCGCTGTTAAAGATATGTTTGCTTTTGGGCCTTTGCTTGACATAGACCCAGCCACAGATACTGGAAGAACTATTATAACACTGAAAGACCTTCCTAAAAACAGCTACAGAAAGAGGAAAGCCCTCCCTAAGACAGCAGACCATAAAACATAGAATGTTCCTCCAGGCGTTTGGAGGAAGCTGACACGGGTTGATTTGTAAATCAGCCAAAAGATGAGGAATAAAAGGATGGAAAGGAAACCTAAGCCCAGCATTAAGGGCATCTGTGTAAATGAAGAGAGTGTCGGGTCTCCAGTGGCAAGTACGGTCACCACCAGAGACTGGAACTAATCTAAGAGGGGAAGGACGTTATAACGAGCATTTAGTTTATTGAAATCTATGTTGTGCCAAGTATTACAATGATTAAAAGAGTCGAGATGTGCAGTGGAGGGATATTCATCCCCCTAGTGTTAATCATATCAATTAAAGACATATACGAAGAACGGATCTCGATATCCTTACCTCGTTTTGAAGCCGAGGCTATCTTGGCCGCCCTCTCGGAACTCTTATCAGCCATTTAGTAAAGCTGGAAAAGGCTTGGAGAGCTAAAGGAGGGGATTTGAGAGAGGAGAAGGTTAGAAGGTTTGAGATGAAAGGAAGAGTGAAGAGTGAAGAGTGTGAAGTGAATGCACACTCCCCCCACCTATATATAGGCACCTGAAAGCTAAATTGGGCCTCAAAAAGCCCATTTGGGCCCAAAAATGGAAGAATCTGGAATGTTCCAGATATTTTAAGAAAAATCTTAGAAAATTATGGAAAAATCTGGAATGATATAAGAAATTCCAGAATGTTCTGGAAGTCAGGCTTAAGAGTCCAAGCCCAACCCAAGTTTGAATGGGCTTTGGATATTAAAGCATGATAAAAAATATATAGAGAAGGCCCAGTCCAAGAAAGCCCAGAAAGAGGGCCCAATTAGTTGACAAATAAAGCCCAGATTTTAAGAAATGGGCCCTGGATGAAGACCCATTAAGAGGGTGGCCTCAAGAAATCCAGGCCCAAATCAAGGATCCAAAAGAGTCCAGCCCAGACGCATGGCCCAACTTTAAGGTAAAAAGATATAAAAAGTAATTGTTCCTGGACACCATTCGACCAGAAAACGTGAGGAAATCTTGGTCGAATAACTTGAGGTCAAAACCCTGTCGATCAAGGCTGAAAACTAAGCATAAATCGACCAGAATTTAAACTCATTCGACTAGAAATCAAATGAAAATCCTGGTCGAAACAATCCTGCTCGAAATTGCTTCGACCAAGGCAAGAAAGATGGCTAATTCGGTCAAAAACATGAAATCCTGACCGAAATGAAATCCTGGTCGAAAAATTCTGCTCGAAAAAAAAAAAAAAAACAAAAGAGGGAAAAATCCTGGCCGAAATTCGACCAGGATTCCTGATCGAAACCATCCTACCCGAAATCCTGTCGACCAGGGCAATATGAAGGTTAATTCGACCAGGATCCTGGTCGAATGGATTCCTGGTCGAAATCTGTATAAAAAAAGGAAGAAAAAAGAAGAAAAAGGGAGGGAAAAATTCCTGGAAAATTACAGAAAAATAAGGAAATTCCTTAAATAATTTCTGAAAAATACTAATATTTTCAGGAATAAGGAATAAATCCAGAAAATAAAGGATAAATCCCAGAAAATTAGGGAAAATCCAGAAATTAAGGATAAATCCCAGAAAATTAGGGAAAAAGTCCAGAAATTAAGGGGATACATCCCAGAAAATGAGGGAAAAATCCAGAAATAAAGTATAAATCCGCAAGAAATTAGGGAAAACCAGAAATTAAGGATAAATTCCAGAAATGGGAAAATCCAGAAATTAGATAAATCCCAGGAAATTAGGGAAAAAATATCGCGAAAAGTTAAGGATAAATCCCAGGAAATTAAGGATAAATCCCGAAAATTAGGTTAAAATCCAAAATATGATAAATCCCAGAAATTAGGGAAAATCCAGAAAATTAGGGAAAATCCAGAAAATTAGGGGAAAATCCAGAAAATTAGGGGAAAAAATTCCAGAAAATTAAGGAAATCCCCAGAAAATTAGGAAAAAATTCCTGGAAATTAAGATAATTCCTGAATAAAAGAAGATTCATTGTAAATGTGTAGGTTGCTCCACACTTTACCGCAAAACGAAACCCTGTAAGGGAACGAATAGATTAAACTTCTGCGAAACCTAATCAATGTTTCCCAAAAGTTGGGGGCAAATGATAGGGATAAATAAATTATGATAGTATAATTAAATACTGCAAGGTATGGGCTTCTAGGCCCAATAAAAAGATATATGATACTCAGACCGGAAAGGTTAAGCCTGATGGACCAGATCAGGCCTGATGGAATAAAGAAGGCCCAAAAGCCCTGATTATTAATTAATTTCGTAATTAATTAATAAGGGAAAAATCAGCTATAGAGAAGAGTCCCGATAAGGATATAAATCCTTATAGATTAGCCTCAAGGGGACCTAAAAGGATAAGGAATCAGTTTCCTACTATCTAGGACTCCAAAGTCCATTCTAATTATGAAACTTGCCCATCAAGTCTCCTACACTAAGTCCAATTCAAGGACTCCTAACATCTATATAAGGGGTCTCACCCCACAGATTAGAACTACGTTTTTTGACTTGATCCTTGGCAATCAGCAAGGTACGTAGGCATCTTGTTAAGGAAGATTGAGTCACGAAACACAAGAACAATCAAATCGAGCCTTGAAGCTCACGCTCCTTGGTACTAAATACAACAATTATATACACTAGTTTTAATCCATAACAGACATTTTGTGGGTACGAATCTGATTTATATCTTATACTACTTGTAAACGCGTATACTTGCGTGTAATTTAGCGCGTGTTTTTGTCCTAACAGATACAATAATCCCAAGTTTGGTGTCCCCTTAAGTATTTGAAATTTATTTTCACAACCATCAAATGTGATTCCTTTGGATTTGCTTGAAATCTTGCATAAGGACATGTTGCAAACATAATGTCTGGTCTACTGGCAGTCAAGTACAACAAAGATCCAATCATTCCTCTATAACCTGAAATATCTACACTTTTTCCTTTCTTGTCTTCAACCAACTTTGTAGCTATAGACATGGGTGTAGATGCAGGTGAATAATCAACCATTACAAATTTCTTCAATAAATCTTTAACATACTTGGTTTGGTTGATGAAGATTCCATCACTTCTTTGACTAACTTGAAGCCCAAGAAAGTAACTTAACTCTCACCTCATACTCATTTCATATCACTCTGCATGAGTTTTGAGAATCTTTAACAAAGATTTTCATTAGTAGAACCAAAAATGATATCATCCACATAGATCTGAACTAGGATCATATCACCACCATACTTTTGTTGAAGAGAGTCTTATCAGTTGTTCTTCTCGTGAATTCATGTTTAAGCAGAAATTTTGATAGTGTGTCATACCAAGCTCTAGGTGCTTACTTTAATCCATATAGAGCCTTTAGTAGTTTGTATACAAAGTTTGGAAATTCTAGATCTTCAAAGCCAGGTGGCTGTTGCACATCGACTTCTTATTCCAACCCACCATTAAGAAATGCACTATTTACATCCATTTGATACACTTTAAAGTTTGAGTATGCAGCAAATATAAGAAAGATCCTTATTACTTCAAGTCTTGCAACTGGAGCAAAAGTTTCATCATAATCAATTCCTTCCTCTTGTGAGTAGCCTATTGCAACCAACCTTGCTTGGTTTCTTGTTACAATCCATTTTCATCCATCTTGTTTATGTACACCCACTTTGTTCCAATTATACTTCTGTTCTTTGATGCAGGAACCAACTTCCAATATTTGTTTCTTTCAAACTGATTTAGCTCTTCTCGCATAGCAGAAATCCAATTAGGATCAAGTAGAGCTTCCTCAGTTTTCTTAGGTTCAATTTATGAAATAAAGCATGCATGTAGACATTTATTAGCAGTTGCACTCCTAGTCCTCACACCAGAATTTGGATAACCAATAATTGCATCTTTAGTGTGACTCTTATCCCACTTCCTGGTATGATTTTGTTGACTTGAGGTTTATGCATTTTCCTCACCATTGGCATGACTTGCAGAACTTTATTCTCTTTCTCCCCCTGAGTTTGTGCTATCATTAAGGTGTTTAAGATGAGCTTCAATTCTCATGATACACTTGCTCAGTTGACTCTTCATTCATTTTGTTGCTTGTGTTGATTTCAGCTTCATCTTCAGAATCACTGTCAATGTTCAAATTTTCAAACTTTAGGGCTTCAACTTCACTTTCATCAAGGCACTCCAAGCCTGAAAACTTGTCATCATCAAAAGTCACATATGTGCTTTCCATAATCTTCTTTTGTTCCAGCACATAAACTCTTTAGGTAGTTCTTTCCAATGAATATCCCAAAAAAATTACTTTAGAAACTTTAGAGTCAAATTTTCCCATATATTCAAATTGTCTTTTAAGACAAAATACTTGCTTCCAAACACATGTAGATGCTTTACAGTAGGCTTCCTTTTTGATAGAATTGAGTAGATAGACTTGCCAAGATTTTTGTTGGTGAGATATCTGTTTTGAGTATAACATGCAATATTGACAGCTTCTTCCCAAAAATTTGTTGGCAATTTGGCATCTTGCAGCATTGTTCTAGCAGCTTCTACTAGTGTTCTATTTTTTCTCAACTACCCCATTTTTCTGACATGTCCTGGCAGTTGAGAACTCTTGAACAATGCCCATGTCTTTGCAGAATTCATGCCGAATTTCATTCCTGAGTTTTGTGCCATTGTCACTCATTAATCTTTTTACATAATTTTGATCTTCAGCCTGCTTCTCAATTTTCTTGTTGTGTTCAATTATAATGTGTGGAGTTTCATCCATAGAATGCATAAACTCTACCCATGTGTACCTTAAGTAGTCATCCACCATCACAAGTGCATATTTCTTTCTATAAATAGATAAGACATTAACTGGTCCAAACAGGTCCATGTGAATGAGTTGCAAAGGTGTACTTATAGAATTCACAGTTTTGTTCTTGTGACTTGATCTCTTCATTTTCCCTTTTTAACAAGCCTCACAAACTTCATTTCAAGCAAACTTATAACGACTCGTGTCTTTTTTTTGGGTTATTTAAATATGTAATTTTGGAAGTATTAATTAAATAAAATATGTGTCTTGGTTTTGGCAGCATAAAGAAAACTAGCATCCATAGTTATAATGAATTAAAAGAATCACAAGATAAACGTATGATTCCTCTTCTTCGTTGTTGCGTGCTAAAACGGTCTTCTCAATCTTCTTGCCTTCGCTCTTGATTATCTCTTCTCTTCTCTATAGAAAACGTCTTCCCATAAGGTTTATATAATAGCCCAAGAGAACCAGCGCTAACAGAAACCCAATTGTAATAGAATTAATAAAATCCAGAATCTGAATTTTCATACACAGGCGGCCGCCTGCTGTCTCCAGGCAGGCGCCTGCTAGGGCGCGGCCACCTGCTCTCTTCAGGCATGCGCCTACAACCCTTCTGGAAAATTCCTTGAATTGTTTCTATTTTTTGCTGAATTCTTCGCCCATCACCCCTAGAATGATTCCAAGCACCTCCTTAGGCTTTATTTGATGAAAACCACCTATCTAAGCAAGTTATACCCTGAAATGCAAAAACACTAGAAAACACGTCAAATACACAAAATACTCGAGTTCAAGACACCAATTCAAACCGTTATGAGACGCTCTAAGTGGTATAAAATGCCACTTATCAAGAGGTGAAGAAATTCCTAACCTGAGAAGGAAGGTGAAAAGGACCATATGAGGCACCCTGCCCCCATTCTCGGGGTATTTGAACCTATAGCATCGCATGTGTGGTCAGGGCAGGATAACGTGACCCTCGAGCTGGAACTACACGATAAGCTCATCCAGGTGCTTTTGAGTAAGGGAAGATGTGAGGTCACGGAAGGCAAGAACCTTTGTCTCCTCTTGGGCTGAGGTCAAGCTCTCCTCCCCGTCTAGAATGATTTGCTTTCTAAAAATATTCTCGCCCTCTAGCTCGGGCTGATAAGGAGACACGTACAGTTCAGGAGAAGTTGTAGGAACATAGTTGTAGTTGCAGATATTGACTTGGCTTGTCACATATGCCACCTCCTCGCTCTTAGGGGAACCATAAGACCAATGCGAGCCGTAATCTTCACCCTCGAGCTCTAGGATGGGATATTCTGCGGCAACAAGCTTCTTCCTTTTATTGGTGTCATAGTAAGCGCTACCCAGATCATTGTCAATGGATTCAGAATCAAGACAAATGGGGTCGAGGTCATTAGATGCAGCTTGCGTAAGGCGAGCCTCTCTCTCCCAGACCATTTCCCTTATGATCTCCTCTGCTCGCTCTTTGTCAATAAGAGTGAGCTCGCGTCTTAAAAGTTCTTCTACTCCAAGTAACGCAGGAATCTTGGAAATATCCACAGGTCTATTTCTCCAATCAAAAATGTTGGTCTTTCTGGTGTAATCTTCAGGGTTGGGGTCAAGATGGAGGTTTAGCGAGCTGGAACCACTGGCTCGCATCGAGTTCTTAACTAGAGCAATGTTTAGGGCTCCTTGGGGGTGATAACAGAATTGGGAGAAGTAGGTTGGCTGAGGCGGCCAAAAAGAGACGTGAGCTCGCATTGGCAGTCCTTTGAGCCCCTCTGCTCAGGTGGATATTGGTTTAAAGGAGATGGGATAGCTGAAGAACGAGTCGGGCTAGAGGATGAATGAGACGACCCGTAGGAGCGAGCAGAAGACATACTCGACATCTGTAAGAGATGGTGGAAGTTAGTGTGTGGCCCTAAAAATATATAAAAAATAATAATATGGGGTCGTACCTAAGTGTCCTCACATCACACGGGGTCGCGCCTAAATGTCTATACGAGCAGACCGGCTCGCATCATAGTTAGTGATTGCATGTGAGCTCGCATCAAGTAGGTGGTGTGTGCTCGGATGGTGCATATGAACAAACAAGAATAAGAATGCATGTTTTTGGATCAAAGGGGTACCTGTAAATGATTCAAAAGATGATCCTGATGAATCTGTTGCTGGAGAATATCACCGCCGGTAGACGGTTCTTGTGGTGATGATTGTTTTGGCCGTCGTAGATCCTTGAGAAAAAATTGACAACAATTTTTTAGTGTTCTTGGTAAAGTGAAGAAATGAAGTTGAAGTTCCACATATTTATAGGGGGTAGGATAGAGAAAGGGGAAGCGACATGTGTCATCATCTCAGAGGATGACATGGATGCCTACACCGATTGTCCTACAGCTGTTGTTATGGGTTCAAAACTCATGACCGTTGGAAGGCATGCGAGGCGGCCAGGTGTGACCTCTTGAGCTCACTCTCGCAAGATCAGAAAAGCTAATATTGGAAAATTCCTAGCCTCAAGATGCGACCAATAATTTTAGGGGGTAGTTGTTATGCCCGATTTTGATCATGGGCCCTAAACAGGTCCATGGGTGCATTGGAGAATTAGGCTTACACATGTGGGCCATAATTATGGATTCATATGTGAGTTGGGCTAGCACATGCGGACTGAGCTCTCATGTGTGAGCTGAGCTCTAATGTGTGAACCGGACCCCCATGTGTGATCCGGGCTCCCATATGCAGGCTGGGCTCGTGGCATGTGAGCTGGGCTCATGGGCTCAGGTGCCTATATGTGAGATGGGCCCATGAGCCCACATCTTATGAAAAATAAAGGATATCTCTTATTTCTTGATCAAGAGAAGAGACGGTGCGGGCCGAGGCAACCAGGCCGGTCCCCGTTTAAGGACTTTGTGTGTAATATGGAAAGTGACTCATAGATTACCGAGTTGATCATAAATTTCGCGGCCGACACGGGGTATTCCAGAAATCACGGGAAGAAAATACGGAGATGCCACGAGATTGTAGGAAGCGTGTGGATCCGGTCAAGATTTACGTGACTAATTGGCTGAAGGCCTGACTTTATCATGGGCTTGGGCTGCACGGGTCGAAGAACCGTAACCCTAGCCTATGTAACTTGTTCCCCAAGAACTACGTGAGGCTTGATCCCTATAAAAAGGGTACGTAGGCACTTGTATGAGACATGAGTCGACACTTGATAGAAAAATAATAAAAACCCTATTCTTTCTTAAGGAGTCAACATACAAGCTCAACCACCACCACAAACAACCTTCTTCTGCCCTCGAAACACCACCCTTGATCTTTACTCCAGCCATCAAGCTCCACAACACTGTTATAAGAGGAGACTGGTGAAGATGAGTTCTACACCATAGAAAAAATCGAGAAGATGGACAACAAATCTATGGCTTTCATGGCAAGAAATTTTTTGAATCTAAGGTTCAAGAAGAGCCAACCATTGAGTGAAAGTTAAGGAGGAAGTGGAATCAAGGGGAGCAAAGATGTAAAGAAGACTAGCTATAAGATGGGAAGTGTAGGCAAGTCTAAAATTAGGTGTTTTAACAGTGATGAACTTAGCCATTTTGCCATAGATTGCAGAAGGCCAAAATAAGTCAAAAAGGACAAGGCCTACTTGGAGCTGGAAGCCTGGTATGATGCATTATTGAAAGAAAAGCTTATATTGTTGATGGTAGATGTTGGGATAATATAGATGAAGAAGGGGAATGTGAATATGGAATAAACCTTGCTTTGATGGCCAGATCAGAAGATGTTGGAGATTCTTTCTAAGTCATGTACCTATTCTCAGTTCCACTGATATGTCTACCTCTGAATATAAGTCAATTGTTGAGAAGCTTAGTGTCGAAATGTTTAACATTTATACTAGTTTAATTACTACAAATGAGGACATTGTTACATCCACCACTAAGAATGTAGAATTGATAAAAGTTAATGTTATAGGGAGACCAGGGAGAGCAATATGAAGACCTAGAGAGCATAAGATGGCTACGGAGAAGAAAACTTCGTATTCTTCAATATAGTTGATACTCTGGATGCTTTTTTGATTTGTCTTTGAACCCTAGTACTCTTATATTGTTTATTATCATGTTTTCAATGGAACCCATGGTGACGATGAGTTCGATTATGAACTAATCGTTATCATGGGGTTCTAACGGATTTACTTATGGATTTTTATAGTTAGTTATTTTGATACCTAAGTGTGTGGTGATTTATTGATATCGTAGTATTGGTTGTGCTTATTCGTCTTATATGCGTAGCTAACATATAAGATAGCGTGTTAATCTCTATTAAAGAAAAAGTGAATATAGAGGTTTACAACTTGCCATGCTAGCATAGGTTCATATATTTGTTATGCATGATTTGTAGGTAATTTTAACCATCTTACTTGCCCTATGTAATCACGATAGATAACTTGTGCATTAAACCGTTATGTTGTCAAATTCTATAGATATATAGGGTCTCAACATAATTGGTGTCTATTCAACTTCTGTCTCTTTTGTGGATGTCTGGTAGAAGGGTATTCGTACAACAAACGTTGGCGTTTACTAGTTTCGTGTTTTCTGATTAGTTGTCATCACCATTGCATGCTAAGGTTAAGAATAATGACTTTGAATGAAGTAGTAATGAAGTTAGAATCCCATGTTTATCTCATATAGTTAATTCAATCACTTTTATTCTTAGTTAATTGCATGTTAGTTTAATCTTAGTTATAAACATCTTAACTTGTTATTATCTTAGCATTGAGCGATAGCCATACCATTATTTCATAGGTGCATAATCTTAAGTTAACTAAAAAGACACTTTGTGGGTACGAATCTGATTTATATCTTATACTACTTGTAAACGCGTATACTTGCGTGTAATTTAGCGCGTGTTTTTGCCCTAACAGATACAATAATCCAAGTTTGGTGTCCCCTTAAGTATTTGAAATTTATTTTCACAACCATCAAATGTGATTCCTTTGGATTTGCTTGAAATCTTGCATAAGGACATGTTGCAAACATAATGTCTGGTCTACTGGCAGTCAAGTACAACAAAGATCCAATCATTCCTCTATAACCTGAAATATCTACACTTTTTCCTTTCTTGTCTTCAACCAACTTTGTAGCTGTAGACATGGGTGTAGATGCAGGTGAAAAATCAACCATTACAAATTTCTTCAATAAATCTTTAACATACTTGGTTTGGTTGATGAAGATTCCATCACTTCTTTGACTAACTTGAATTCCAAGAAAGTAACTTAACTCTCACCTCATACTCATTTCATATTCACTCTGCATGAGTTTTGAGAATCTTTAACATAGATTTTCATTAGTAGAACCAAAAAATGATATCATCCACATAGATCCGAACTAGGATCATATCACCACCATACTGTTTGTTGAAGAGAGTCTTATCAGTTGTTCTTCTAGTGAATTCATGTTTAAGCAGAAATTTTGATAGTGTGTCATACCAAGCTCTAGGTGCTTACTTTAATCCATATAGAGCCTTTAGTAGTTTGTATACAAAGTTTGGAAATTCTAGATCTTCAAAGCCAGGTGGTTGTTGCACATCGACTTCTTCTTCCAACCCACCATTAAGAAATGCACTATTTACATCCATTTGATACACTTTAAAGCTTGAGTATGCAGCAAATGTAAGAAAGATCCTTATTACTTTAAGTCTTGCAACTGGAGCAAAAGTTTCATCATAATCAATTCCTTCCTCTTGTGAGTAGCCTATTGCAACCAACCTTGTTTGGTTTCTTGTTACAATCCATTTTCATCCATCTTGTTTATGTACACCCACTTTGTTCCAATTATACTTCTGTTCTTTGATGCAGGAACCAACTTCCAATATTTGTTTCTTTCAAACTGATTTAGCTCTTCTTGCATAGAAGAAATCCAATTAGGATCAAGTAGAGCTTCCTTAATTTTCTTAGGCTCAATTTATGAAACAAAGCATGCATGTAGAAATTTATTAGCAGTTACACTCCTAGTCCTCACACCAGAATTTGGATCACCAATAATTGCATCTCTAGTGTGACTCTTATCCCACTTCCTGGTATGATTTTGTTGACTTGAGGTTTATGCATTTTCCTCACCATTGGCATGACTTGCAGAACTTTATTCTCTTTCTCCCCCTGAGTTTGTGCTATCATTCAGGTGTTTAAGATGAGCTTCAATTCTCATGATACACTTGCTCAGTTGACTCTTCATTTATTTTGTTGCTTGTGTTGATTTCAGCTTCATCTTCAGAATCACTGTCAATGTTCAAATTTTCAAACTTTAGGGCTTCAACTTCACTTTCATCAAGGCACTCCAAGCCTAAAAACTTGTCATCATCAAAAGTCACATATGTGCTTTCCATAATCTTCTTTTGTTCCAGCACATAAACTCTTTAGGTAGTTCTTTCCAATAAATATCCCAAAAAAATTACTTTAGAAACTTTAGAGTCAAATTTTCCCATATATCCAAAATTGTCTTTTAAGACAAAATACTTGCTTCCAAACACATGTAGATGCTTTACAGTAGGCTTCCTTTTTGATAGAATTGAGTAGATAGACTTGCCAAGATTTTTGTTGGTGAGATATCTGTTTTGAGTATAACATGCAATGTTGACAGCTTCTTCCCAAAAATTTGTTGGCAATTTGGCATCTTGCAGCATTGTTCTAGCAGCTTCTACTAGTGTTCTATTTTTTTCTCAACTACCCCATTTTTCTGACATGTCCTGGCAGTTGAGAACTCTTGAACAATGCCCATGTCTTTGCAGAATTCATGCCGAATTGCATTCCTGAGTTTTGTGCCATTGTCACTCATTAATCTTTTTACACAATTTTGATCTTCAGCCTGCTTCTCAATTTTCTTGTTGTGTTCAATTATAATGTGTGGAGTTTCATCCTTAGAATGCATAAACTCTACCCATGTGTACCTTAAGTAGTCATCCACCATCACAAGTGCATATTTCTTTCTATAAATAGATAGGACATTAACTGGTCCAAATAGGTCCATGTGAATGAGTTGCAAAGGTGTACTTATAGAATTCACAGTTTTGTTCTTGTGACTTGATCTCTTCATTTTTCCTTTTTAACAAGCCTCACAAACTTCATTTCAAGCAAACTTATAACGACTCGTGTGTTTTTTTTGAGTTATTTAAATATGAAATTGTGGAAGTATTAATTAAATAAAATATGTGTCTTGGTTTTGGCAGCAATGTGTTGATATATACTATTCGTCTGTGATTTATAGGTGTAAAGGATTGGAATGTGTAGATAAAGATTGAGTTATATTGTTCTGTTTCACTTTTAAAGGTGATTTTATTACAGTTTCAAATCCGAAAATATTTGGATTGTCTCTAAAATTAGTTTTATGACTTTATAATTTTAATAATTATTTTTGGGTATTTACAAAATTTAGAAATCAATATTTTACCAATTATTTAACCCTGTATGATTTTCTGATTACATTTAATTGTAAAATCTGAATTTAATTCTAAAATTCTTCAAAAATTATGAAACTCATATTTATTTAAGTTTAGAATATTCTGAGAATTTTAAAATTATTTCGGGAATTTTCGGGATTAATTTCACCTGCGCGTGGTTTCGTTAATTGATTAAAGCGGGTATAGATTGAGTTTCAGGAATTATTTTAAAATTTCAAAAGTTACATTTTTATTTATTTTGGAGCATTTTAAGATTATTCCGGTAATTTTCTGAAGATATTTTAAGCGCGACTCGGTTCGTTAAGTACGAATTTTGGAGCGAACCGGGCCTTAAAAGTTTGTACATATCCTTTTAAAACTTGGCAGTACAGGGTGTGTTTTGTGTCTGGGTATTACACGTATCAGTTGATATTAATAAAATAAAATAAAACATAACAACCCCCCCTCTTTCTACCACCGGCGGCTTCATCTCCTTTCCGATCTCTCTCTATTAGCCGCATCTCTTCGATTTCCCTCTCTATTCGACATATATTCCTCCCCTATTCTTTCTTTTTCGTTCTTTCACTAATCTCTGTGCGAGTTTCGCCGCTGCTTCGAGATTTCCGGTGACTCTGCCGCCTGTTCTTCCGGTACCGTCGTCGTCTTCCTTCTATTTCCCCCTTTATTGCATCCATGTCCAGCCTTTGGTGTATATATGGATATATATACATACTCTGTATGTATTATTATTGTGTGTTGTGTGTGAATTCATGTGTGTGTGTTACGTTGTGTTTGTATGTGTGTGGTTAGTGGCGCGTTGATGCGCGTGTGAGTTCCTGTGACTGGTTTGCTTGTTGTGCTGCTGTGGTTCAAAACAATTCCAATTCGAATTTTAATATTTCTGCAGGAAAATATTTGATTAATATCCATGACATAAATTTTTCGTACGGGGAAAATTTTGTTGCTAATCGGTGGAATTCGCGTTGGAAACCCGAATTTAATCGGGAACCCGCGAATTTTACCGCCGTCGACGATGAGCTTTGGCGAGTCGACGGTGGATGGTGATGAATTTATTCTGAGTCCTAATTTTTATAAAATAAATAAATTAATTCGTAAAATTATTTTTGAAATGAGAATTTGATTTTTTTATATTAAAGTCAAGTACGTAAGTTAGTGAATGAATTGTGATTGGATTGATTGTTGGGTTGAATTGGTTGTTGGATTTTTGGGTTGTGGTTCTTGTGAACTTGATTGTCGTTGGTTTGACGTCGATTGTATTCGACGGGTAGTCCGATAAACAAAGGAGACGCTGCCCGATTTTCGAGAAATCGAACTACGAAAATACGGGAACGTACCCAAGGATTATCGGGATGTCGAGCGAGTATAAGTATATACATAAACGTAAGTTTTATACAAAACCTGAATTATACATTGTAGTGGAACGTTTTGTCAAAACCAATAACCCTAATTTCATACAATAACAAGTATACGTACTTTCTGAAAATGAACACCGAATCGATTTTTG
Organism: Apium graveolens; assembly: GCF_009905375.1. Classification (NCBI taxonomy): domain Eukaryota; kingdom Viridiplantae; phylum Streptophyta; class Magnoliopsida; order Apiales; family Apiaceae; genus Apium; species Apium graveolens. Next base: position 235,410,733 of record NC_133648.1, on the reverse strand, counting down.
AGAACGTGAACCCTAACTGATGCCTGTATTGCAATACTGTATGGGTTACGAGTCGGATTTAAATATCGTTGGGTAAAAATTAGTATCGAGGATATGTGAAGCATACCTAGACGTCTAACGTAGGGTATTTCGACCCTATAGGTTATAGTCGGGAACCTGAAAGTGAACGATGGACTAAAGATAACCTAGTGGTCAGTCGACGAGCTCAGTAGAGTTTCAACAGAAAGACTTGAGTGTCGAAGTCGAATCCAATGGGATATAGTGGTTGGACGTTAGATCCTAAGCAGCAGAGTCGGCTCAGAGTTGATCAGTAATGGTTGTAAAGCCCTATAAGGCAAGTATTTCTGAACTTTTCTCCAAAATACATCGCAAATATTTTCAAACTGTTTCCTAACATGTCATTATTAAACAAAATAACTCCTGTTTATATTGCAAGTGCTTTAGACTATTTACCCTTGAACCCTGATTTTTCTTGATCTTGGGCCGTAAGCCTTATTCCTTGTAAACCATCCTTTGTTGATCCTCAAGATACCAAATTACACAAATATGATACTACTCCCCGAATGTATAACTACCAAACACCAAACACTAGAATAAAATTGTTTGAGAACACAGAAACTTTTATACTCCAGCCATTCTTTATAACATCAAAGAACTATACCTCGAAAAATCACTATTTGTCTAATACCTGATTCTTTTATAGATTGAAAGCCGTTTCTTTTACATACCCTGATATACCCTTGTGATATCCATGAGTTTCCTTATATTTTATTCAAATGTTTAATCATCATTGATTATGATCTTGTGTTATCGAATTATAGTGTTTATCATATTGAACTACTTTAGGATTGGATAGTTTTTATATATGTGGACCAGATTCGTGGTCAGGCCATACCAATGGTCAAGTTAGGCCAATGTGTGCCTTGGATCCAGTAATTAGAGCAGTGATGTGTGCTTTGCTCGGGGTTAGTGCGTGACTAATCAGCAGCCTAACCTTGGTTTTAAAACTTAAAATGAATATCCAATTCTAATGATTAGTTAAAAAGAAACTTGATTCCTCTGAATCATTTCATTTGATTATTGCTTAACCTCAGTTATCCCTACTAAGACTTGCTGAGCTAGTTAGCTCACCCTTGCGATTTTTTAATATATTTTACAGTTGAAAAGAATATGGATGATAGTGAAGTCCTCAGTCCAAAAGTACGGGCTAAGGTTCCAGTTGAGTTGGATCGAGCTAGCAGAAACTTCATGCGGTAGAGAGATAGTCAGATTGTAAGAATGATTTTGTTCTCAGTTGTAAAGTTAAATTAGTTGGGATTTGGTAAGTTGTAATAAAAGTTAAGATTGTGGCTTGTTTTCATACTTTAACCTGTTGCGATCCATGGTATTGTGAAGCAGGGTCATTATAAATAATATCTCTTATACAGGTTTATATATTGTGTATGTGTTGTGGACCCCAAACTTCTGACCCGGGTTTGGAGGGCGCCACGGGTTGGTATCAGAGCTACATGTTATAAGTCACTGAAATAAGCCTAGATTCTCGGGATTGGGTAGAGGGTTAGGATTAGAAATAGGAAATAGAAAGATAAGACGTTGTGAGATTGAGTGTGATGGTATAGTAGGTCTCCGTCAAGGTTCGTATTGCGATTCGGGATTCTCAGCTTGCGACGTGATGTCCAGACAACGGTAATAGCAGATCTTGATTTCCCGGTGTCACTTGATCGTTTGGAGTTTTCCGTTCGAGGATCGCCATCTTCTATCAGATTTGATTTACAGCTAGTTCTTCCATCAGTATTAATGGTATTACCTTCTGTTACAACTGTCGCACCTCTTCAAGCTATACTACGCTATTCTACTATCTTTTGATACGAGACTACCTATTCAAGAACCTCCATCTGTTTAATTTTGTTTTAATGGACATTCGGGTGTGAGTGTATCTCTTTAGTTTATCCTACATCTTGTTTTATACCCTCGGTTTAAAACTTGTCCTATAAAGCAACGGTACCTACGAGGATGGATTCGGGAGTTGCAGCAAATGGTAAGTACTTGAGATATAAATAAAAGTGAGGAGAAGTCTAGAAAGAAGATTTAGGTGTTCCGAAGGATAGTTGTTACCAGATTAAAAGAAGCCATTAGAGATTAGGCCACCCATGACTAGCTTGTGGAATGAATTAGATAAGTATTGAAAAAAAAGATTTAGAGGAGATTATGGTTCTGGAGCTTTCTTAAAGATAATTAATGGTGTTATGACCATGTGATATATTTATAGTAACAAGGTGAGGTGACATCAGCCGACTTGTTGACTATTGAATAGCCTGTTCTATTTAACTACTGCAACGATAATGTCGGGAGTATTAGCAGTATGGAAGCTTTGAAATGAAGCTACGAATAAGATAATATGCAACGACAGTGGAAGTTTTCATCGATTAAGGAAGGTAATAGACCCAATGAAGGAGAGGAGGTAAATGGAAGTGAATGGACCTTTGTGTGATTATTTCTTTAACTTGGTATCTGGTTATAGGAAGGACAACAACCAACTTATGTAGTAAGGACAACCAGAATTGTGATTTTCAAAATTTTAAACAAGTTTTTGAAAAAATTTTCCTTACAAAATTTTTAAAAGCTTTTTCAAATAAAATAAGTTTTAAACATTGGTTGTCAAGTTACTACTTGAGTTTCCTGTTCGTTAAAAGACCCGGATTACCTGGAAGGATACCTATTTTAGACCCAGTATTGTTAATTCAGAGAGTAAAGTGATCCGCGATTATGAAGAAGTTGATTATTGTAACGACTGGGAACTTTACGTTTATATTATATCATTATTATAATAAAATATGTGAATTAATGTGTCATTTATGTGTGATTATCTGATAAACCCTAATTGTTACGTGATACGTGTATTCCATGTCATTTCTGTATTTTAAGGTATTTTTCAGATATTTTATTATGCATTTATAGGTTTTATTTCAAACGTTTTATGACCCAAACGATGATTTTAAAGCCAGTATTTCAAATAAAATAATGGGCCTTATTTTTCATCAAATGGCTTTTACAATCGCCTTGTTCTGAACATCTAGATAATTTATAAATTTTCTCGTTTTACGAAAATGATTTTTCCGGGCCCCATTGGGTGTCAAAAACCCCACAAAAATCACATTTTTATTTTTATAAAATTATAGGACTTTGATTTATATTATTTCTTTGCATTTTTGCATTATTCATAATTTTTGGGAATTTTTGGCATATATATTGCATATATAAAATATTTATAAATTAAATTTTAATACTCAAAAATTATAAAAATTAGGGCCCAATATTTTTATTTAATGTATAATTAGCCCCTTAATTTTAATTAGGAGTATTATTTTTACTACTATAAATAGCCTAATTTTTATTTAATTAATTATAATTAATCATTAAAATCTGCAAAATTACCAAAAATTCTCTGAAATCGGGTCGGGAAGAACAGGTTCGGGTCGAAGAATCAAGTCGTGATTTCTCACTGATTACAGCATCAAATCGTGTGATTCAAGTACTCAAATCGAAGGTTTTGATCCGTTCTTTCTGTTTCTTGCATCAATTTCACGTTTTATTGCATCATTTTTGATTTTTGATTTCTAGGGTTTATGTTCGAATTAGGGCTTTTTGATTCTGGGGTTATTGTGATGTTTTGATGATTGATATAGCTTTGTTAGATGATTTACAGTCGATTCATGGTGTTTAATTGAACAAACGATGCTTGGATAATGATTCACGATTTCTAGGGTTTAGGTCGAATTTTCAAAACACAACTCGATGATTTCTTTGAATATTTGGTTCTTGTAATGTTAGGGCTTTGATTATATATGTTCTTAGCTTCATTTTGCACTATATAACGTTTGATGTTATGTACAAATGAGTGATTTGGATTTTTGGTCGGAGTTCTTGATGATTTTGATCGAAGAATGATATCCAGGGATGTTTCTAGTCGATTTTGGCCTGAAACAGATTGGAGAAGTAGTTTGGGATGTTTTGGGATCAAAAACGGAACCAAACGGTGTCCGTTTGGCCAGGAATTGGACTCGCCGGAGTCCGGTGAAGTCGCCGGATTCTGGGTTTAAACCCAGATTCCGGTGGTGTTCTTCACAGACCCGGAATCCAACCCGGTTGACCCGTTTCCAGAACCCGGTTTTGATCCACCTTGTCAGATGTCTGTTTTCTGACATATGTTTCTGGAAATTATTTTTTTTACTTTTTATTTTTATTAATTTTAAAAATCAGTTTTATTTATTTTGTAAATTGATTAATTAATTATTTAATTAATTAATTTATATTATAAATAATTCGGAATTATTTTCTAAAAATCAGATTGAATTATTTTCTTAATTATTTATTATTTATTATTACTTATTAATTACTTAAAAGTGATTAATTATTTTGATAATTAATCAAATAATTTTCAGTAAATCATAATAAATTCATTTTAATTTCAAAAATTATAGAAAAATTATTTTTAATTCTGATTTTCTTAAATAATGATTTAAAAATTATTTTTGGGTTTTAAAAATTAGTAATAATTATTTATAATGATTAATAAATGGAATTATCAGTATTTAATTAATAATAATTCAACCGTTAGTCCGTTTTGCGTGAAACGAAAGCCTGTTAACTCAGAAAAATGAATCCTTTTCATTAAAATAATATCAAAGCTTAGTTTTTTTTAGAAGTTAGTTGATTTTGTGACTTGTTTGATTATCAGTCAAGTTACGTGCCGAGACGAGTCCGAAAAATTCCGGAAAAATGGGAAACGAGTCAGATAACGATCAGTTGAGCGATCAGCGAGTCGATTTTAGTTTTAAAAATTATTTTAACCATAAAAATGATTATGTGCTTATGTGCTTATGTGTATTACGTGGTTAATCGAGTCTTACTTGCTTATATGTAATACATGAGTCAGTCATAAGCGCATGGGTAGATGTTAGGATCAGTTTGAAGTCGATTCAAGATGCAAATAAAGTACGACGTGACTTAACCAGTATGTTTTGTCAACAGAAGCTAAGCCAGCCAGGCCAGTTGAGTCGGTAATAGTCCAAGGTGATAGACATAAGTGATTCAATTGCAGTAAGTCGCGCAGAAGGCAAGTTTTTCCTCTATTCTACTTTCGGAATAGTGATATTGCTTCAAATATTTATCACATTTACATTCTCTTGATTATTGTTCTTGATCACTAATATACAATCCCTATTCCTTTGTTCATATTTCATTTCAATTCTTGATTTCTCCGTTTCTTTGGATTCTTGATTCATATTCTGTTGGTAACACATGGAGATTGATATATTCTAGTGTTTGGAATATATCAAAGCATACCGATTGTCCCGGTTGCTAAGCGATGGACTGGATAAGGATATTTTGGGATTGAGTGTGTCTTAATCCTGAGGACCAGGATGACTGGTGCCTCGACGTGGGCCGTAGTGCCTGGGTACCCGACTGGATCTATATACTGAGATATGGATCTGCATTATATTCTGACTGATCAGCAGAATATAGATGCAAACTTGTGTCCAGTTTAGTTTATTTGTACTCGCCAGTAATGGCCTTCTTTCTATTCTCGTGAGGTTATATCTTGGCAGATATACCTGGGATGGCGGATTCATTTAAAATGCTTTAACACTGTTTATATGTTTGTGGACTTGTTGAGCAACTTTTGGCTCACCCCTTTTGTTGTTATTCACCTTATTGTTTTCAGTTAAGAAGGAATATGAAACCAATCAGGACTCGAGTGGTAAAGAAGCGAGTCAAGCTTCGGGATCCTCTTATACCCAAGGTGTTGATCCCAATCCAGGAAGAAAGCTTTGAGTTGCCCGAGCAGGTGTAGTGTTGATAGATAGTAGGTGTGTGTGTTTGAATAAAAGTTGAACTTAGCTTAAAATGAATTAGACAATGGTTTGTAATAAAGAGAGTTTGTGAGACTTTGAATGTTGGTTTGTAATAAAAGTAGTTAGTGGTTCTTGTTTTCATACTTCAACCTAAAAAGATCCTAGTTAGTGTTAAAGGGGTTTAATTTCATTTCTTTATTAATTGTTAATCAAATTGTACAGGTTTGGTGATTAGCTAGTAACCCCCAGACTTATACCCCGGGTCTGGAGGGCGTTACAGGTTTGGTATCAGAGCTGTAGGTTTGGTCCCTGAAAACAAGAACATTAGGATTAAGATAGGATAAGGAGATCACATAAGATAGGGATAGTCAAATTAGGATGAATAATGTTAGGATTTAGGTCAGATTAGAATAGGGAAATAATCTTAGGATTGTTAATGACCTTTTCTTTTCTTTGGTATATTATCAGATGGCATCTTCTGGTTATTCTGCATCTTCCAAGAGGACAGTCACTGGGCCAGTAGCACCAGCCATACCTCCAGTATCTGAGCATATGTTTCCTCCTCTACCACCTCCACCACCATTGCCACAGGAGCCGGTACCACCAGTACAGGGGATAATGCATGATCCCATAGAGATGTTTGATCCATTTGAGTTCTTCGAGCCGATGATTCCTTTACCTATTGAGCACCAGTTTATACTAGGTATTGAGTAGGAGTTACCACCACCACCATTGTTACCTCCTATACCAGTGCATGCCCCAGAGCCGGACATAGTTCAGATGATTCCAGTAGAGGGGATGGGAGAGCATGATGTGGATCTACAGTTAGGTTTACCCCAGCAGGGTGCAGGTATTCCGAGGGTTCCTTCTCAGGAGTCAGTAGGTCAGGTTGCTCAGCCGCATATGGTACCATACCATGAGTATAGAGTTATGAGGGATGATGTGGAGTATTGGCGGGCACATTATCGGGAGATTATGAATCTGTTTGATCAAAGGGACAGAGGACCGTTAGCGGCACTACAGCCGGATTATTATATGAGACAGCGATTACAGTCAGTATTGATGAGTGCTACTTGGGAGCTGGATGATTTGACTCATGATGGACCTCCTTCTTTTGCAGAGTTCTACAGGGTTTTTCGCTTGGCACAGACTTTGGTCCAGGCACTTAGAGAGGAGCTTAGGCGTATTCTGTCTGGGTTCTGAGAGGGTTTGAGACGGTGACTCCAGAGTGCATGTGTATATAGAGGCAGCATAGTATAACCTATTGAGTAGTGTGTATGTGTGTATCAGTAGTTTAACTTGTAGTAGTAGTTTAACTTGTAGCGATAGTGTGACTTGTAGCCGTAGTGATGACCAGTAGCCCGAGACTTTTTGTATCAAGCATTTACACCTGAAGCTGGTGTCACACATATATAAGATGAACTTTTTCAAATTTTTTTATTTAAATTTCAGTCTTTACAGTTTTATAGCATTTACTTTCACTTTACAGTTTTTCATATTATAATTCCTGTAAAAAAAACAATTATTTTATTTAACTGTTTACATTTCTAGTCTGTACACTCAGCAACTATTTTCTTTAAATAAACCATGTTATGAATACATGATAAATTGTTTTCCATACATATTGTCAATTGTTTATTAAACTGTTAAATAAATATCACATGTTTTATTATCAGAAGAAGATGGCACTAAAAAGAAAGACTAGGGCTGAGACCTCTAACAGCAATTCTGAAAATCAGACTAATGAGACCATGAACCAAATGTTCCATCTGATGCAACAACAGATGGTAATGATGCAGCAGCAGATGCAGCATCAGCAACAACAAATACAACAACAAATATTACAACAGCCACCTCGTCCTGAGCTTCAATTACCACCAGTATTACCTGTTGTTACTTTTAAGCAGTTTCAGTCAGTTAAACCGCCAGAGTTTGAAGGGACTACTGATCCTATTAAAGCTACCACCTGGTTAAAAGAAGTAGAGAAAGCGTTCGCACTAGTGAAGGTAGGTGAGGACCAGAAGACTGATTTTGCTAGTTACTTGTTGAAAGGAGAGGCAAATTATTGGTGGGAATCGAAAAAGGCCTTAGAGGGTGAAGAAGTTATTGCATGGGATAGGTTTAAAGAGTTGTTTTTAGAAAAGCATTTTCCTCGCTATGTGAAGAATCAAATGCAGATTAAGTTTCTAGAACTGAAGCAGGGAAATATGTCCGTGGCAGAATATGAAGCCAAATTTACTGAGTTGGCTAGGTTTGTTCCAGAACAGGTTGACACTGAAGAAAAACTAGTACAAAGGTTTCAAGAAGGATTACGACCATGGATTCGTGGCCAAGTTGCAGTTTTCGAATTAACGACGTATACCGCCGTAGTTCAGAAAGCTTTGATTATAGAAGGGGAAAGTGAAAGATCTCAGCAAGACAAGGGACAGGGAAGTTTCCCAGATCGCTCCAGCAGAAAGCAGGGATTCCAAGCCCGGGCAAATTTGAATTTTAAAAGGATAGGACAAGGTTCACAGAAGGCAGGTAATCATTTCCAAACCTCCAGTCAGCAGGGAATGGTCAGAGTTCCAGTGCCGTACTGCAAGACATGTAATCGAAAGCATACTGGTGTATGTATCAAAAGGGATGTAACGTGTTATCGGTGTAAGCAGAAAGGGCATTATTCTAACGAATGTCCAACAGGTAGAACAGCAGAGATGACTTGTTTCCAGTGTGGAAAGAAAGGGCATATTGCCAGAAATTGCAAAGGATCAGCTATGGCAGCCAGTGTTCCGAGAATGTTAGCATTACCTCCGCCGCCGCCTAATCAACCCAAAGCAAGAACTTTTAACATGACCATGAAAAAAGCGGTGCAGAGTCCGAGTGTTATTGCAGGTACACTTTTGGTGAATTCTGTAATTTCAAAAGTATTAATTGATTCTGGAGCTACTCGTTCATTTGTTTCTGAAGAATTTCTTGGTAAGTTACATTGTGAAATCGAATGGTTGGGAGAAACGTTAATTATAAAATTAGCGAATGACGACTAAGTTCCGGTAGATCGAGTATGTCCTGCGTGTAATATAGAAATAGCCGGACATCATTTTTCGGTAGATTTAATTCCTTTTAAGCTAGGAGAATATTTGTGAAGAAGAAGGACGGCAGCATGCGATTATGCATTGACTATAGGGAATTAAATAAACTCACTATCAAGAACAAGTATCCCTTACCGAGAATCAACGATTTGTTCGATCAGCTAAAAGGAGAAGCATGGTTTTCAAAGATAGATTTGCGATCAGGCTATCATCAATTGAAGATTAAAGCTGAAGATATTCCAAAGACTACGTTTCGTACAAGATATGGGCATTATGAGTTTTTGGTAATGGCATTCGGTCTGACAAACGCGCCAGCAGCATTCATGGATTTGATGAACAGAGTATTCAAGAAATATTTGGATAAATTCGTGATTGTATTCATTGATGACATCTTGATTTACTCCAAGTCAGAAGAAGAGCATGCAGAACACTTGAGAATAACTTTGGAAATTCTGAGGAAAGAGCAACTATACACAAAATTTTCGAAATGTGAATTCTGGTTAAGAGAAGTACAATTTCTAGGGCATATTATCAGTAGAGAAGGCATCCAAGTCGATCCAGCGAAGATTGAAGCTGTGTTAAATTGGGAAAGACCAAGGACGCCGACAGAAGTTCGAAGTTTCTTGGGATTGGCAGGATATTATCGAAGGTTTGTCAAAGATTTTGCGAAAATAGCAACGCCGCTGACCAAGTTAACTCAAAAAAGTGAAAAGTTTGAATGGAGTGATAAGTGTGAAGAAAGTTTTCAAGAGCTGAAAAATCGGTTAGTAACCGCACCAGTACTTGTATTGCCAGACGAGCTAGGAAATTTCATCATTTTCAACGACGCTTCGTATCGCGGGTTAGGATGTGTACTGATGCAGCACGGTAACGTCATTGTATATGCTTCGAGGCAACTTAAACCTCATGAACAAAAATATCCCACTCATGATCTGGAATTGGCAGCGATCATATTTGCGTTGAAGCTTTGGAGACATTATCTCTACGGTGAAAAATGTGAAATTTACACAGATCATAAAAGTCTAAAGTATATCTTTACGCAAAAGGAGCTGAACATGCGACAACGTCGATGGCTGGAATTGATAAAGGATTACGAAGTCACGATTAGTTATCATCCAGGGAAAGCAAATGTTGTAGCAGATGCGCTAAGCAGGAAAGAAGGATTGAATCGGTTAACTTCGTGTGAAGACTTAATCAAGGAATTCGACAAATTGGAAATTGAGATTCGTATTCCCAATGAATCTGCAGAAGCTATCTACACTATGACTTTCCAACCGGAATTGTTAGAAAAGATTCGCTACTGTCAAAATGAAGTGATGAGTCAAGATGATGACCTAACGGGAGAAGAAATCACAACTCAGAAAGATAATGAAGGAATTTTACGCTTTGCATCGAGAATCTGGATCCCTAACGTAGTAGAATTAAAAGAAGAAATAATGCGAGATGCACACAATTCGAAGTATTCCATTCATCCAGGAAGTACAAAAATGTATCGTGATCTGAAAGAAAACTTCTGGTGGCCGAACATGAAGAAGGAAATAGCTGAATGGATAAGTAAGTGCTACACATGCCAGCGAGTTAAAGCGGAACATCAACGTCCGAGTGGATTATTGCAACCATTAGACATTCCAAAATGGAAATGGGAACATCTAGCGATGGATTTTGTGGTAGGACTACCAAGGACAAAGGCAAATCATGATGCGATATGGGTAATCATTGACAGACTCACGAAGTCGGCACATTTTCTACCAATCAATGAAAGATTTTCACTCGACAAGCTAGTGCACATATATCTCAAAGAAATTGTGATGCGACATGGAGTTCCAGTATCTATCATGTCTGATCGAGATCCTCGTTTCAACTCAAGATTTTTGAGACAATTTCAAGAATGTCTTGGAACTAAATTGAACATGAGTACCGCTTATCATCCGCAAACCGACGGGCAAAGTGAAAGAACTATCCAAACGATTGAAGACATGCTACGAGTTTGTGCGATCAATTTTGAAGGCAGTTGGGATGAACATCAACCCCTAGTGGAATTTTCTTATAATAACAGTTATCACGCCAGCATTGGAATGCCACCGTATGAAGCATTGTACGGGAGAAAATGCAGATCACCAGTATATTGGGATGAAGTTGGAGAATGCAAAATTTTGGGTCCAGAACTAATTCAATAGATGAAAGAAAAGATTGAACTCATTCGAAAATGACTCGATGCATCGCAAAACAGGCAATGCAAATATGCAGATCAAGCCAGGAAAGATATAGACTATCAGGAAGGAGAAAACGTACTACTCAAAATATCGCCATGGAAAGGATTAACCAGATTTAGCAATAAGGGTAAATTGAAACCACGTTACGTTGGACCGTTTGAAATTTTGAAGAAGGTGGGAAAAGTTGCATACGAATTAGCTTTACCGCCTCATATGCAGCATATTCACAATGTGTTTCACGTGTCCATGCTTAAGCGATATAATCCTGATTCTAGGCATGTAATCGAGTATGAGCCGATAGAAATCCAACCTGATTTGTCTTTTATAGAACAACCGGTAAGAATTTTAGATCGGCGAGAGAAAGTGTTGAGAAATAAGTCTATATATTTAGTGCGAGTGTTGTGGAGAAATCCTATGGTTGAAGAATCAACCTGGGAACTCGAAAGTGAAATATTAGAGAAATACCCTCATTTGTTTTCATAGAAGATTCTGAGGACAGAATCCTTTTAAGGGGGGAGGATGTAACGACTGGGAACTTTACGTTTATATTATATCATGATTATAATAAAATATGTGAATTAATGTGTCATTTATGTGTGATTATCTGATAAACCCTAACTGTTACGTGATACGTGTATTCCATGTCATTTATGTATTTTAAGGTATTTTTCAGATATTTTATTATGCATTTATAGGTTTTATTTCAAACGTTTTATGACCCAAACGATGATTTTAAAGCCAGTATTTCAAATAAAATAATGGGCCTTATTTTTCATCAAATGGCTTTTACAATCGCCTTGGTCTGAACATCTAGATAATTTATAAATTTTCTCGTTTTGCGAAAAAATGATTTTTCCGGGCCCCATTGGGTGTCAAAAACCCCACAAAAATCACATTTTTATTTTTATAAAATTATAGGACTTTCATTTATATTATTTCTTTGCATTTTTGGCATATATATTGCATATATAAAATATTTATAAATTAAATTTTAATACTCAAAAATTATAAAAATTAGGGCCCAATATTTTTATTTAATGTATAATTAGTGATAGGGATAAATAAATTATGCTTGTATAATTAAATACTGCATTAATTGTACAAGCTGTGGGCTGCTAGGCCCAATAAAAAGATATATGATACTCAGACCAGAAAGGTTAAGCCTGATGGACCAGATCAGGCCTGATGGAATAAAAAAGGCCCAAAAGCCCTGATTATTAATTAATTTCGTAATTAATTAATAAGGGAAAAATCAGATGTTGGGAAGAGTCCCGATAAGGATATAAATCCTTAGAGATTAGCCTCAAGGGGACTTAAAAGGATAAGGAATCAGTTTCCTACTATCTAGGACTACAAAGTCCATTCTAATTATGAGACTTGCCCACCAAGTCTCCTATACCAAGTCCAATTCAAGGACTCCCAACATCTATATAAGGGGCCTCACCCCACAGATCAGAACTACGTTTTTTGGCTTGATTCTATAATTCACAGAGATACGTAGGCATCTCGTAAAGGCAGATTGAGTCACGAAACACGAGAGCAGCCATTAAAGGCCTCGAGCTCCCGAATCTTAGTAATAAATACAGCAAGTAATAACCTTAGTTTTTTATCCATAATATTTGGCGCCGTCTGTGGGAAAACGCAACAACAACCATGGCGAGAACACGGAGAACAATTGGAGCTCTAGAGGAAGGAACACCATCAGAGACAACCCAGGTGATTTCATCAACCGTGGAGGTTCCTCCCCATTCAACTTATGCATCTACTCAGGGGGAAGCCCAGACAGGGGCAACTCAACCTCAGCCACAAGGGACAACTCCCCCGACTATTCAAGGTACGAATCCTCAAGTTCAACAAGTACATATACCTGTGAATTCTCGACCCGTCGGGTATGAATATTCAACTGTTGTTACTACTAACCCCCCTTATGGGATGCCCTTCGCCCTGAGGTTGGAGGAAGCGGATATGTTGGGCGAGGCGAAGCACGAGGGCAGTCACCCCCCTATATACGAGGTTTGGGTCCTATTCCTGAGGATCGAGAATTTTCTGGTCCTTATACTGAGAGAGACTCCGAATCTTCGGATGATGAAGTGGCCCCGAGAAGGAGGCGTCCTGGAAAAGAGCCAATGGCCGATGGAAGGCAACGCCCCCAAAGCACCCCAGGGGTGAATCCCCAAGAAGTGCAGGAAAGGATCAGGGCTCATGAGGCTGAAATCCAAAGGCTGAGGCGTGATTTGGAGGCTCACCAGATCCCAGATACCTCCTAGGGGGAGAAATCCTCCTCCTGTCATAGACCTGGATGGTCCGGTAAGAAGAAGGGCTGTTGTCCCAAGAACTGATCCAAGCAATCTCCTTCCCCTTGGAGATCCTGATGATCCAACTCCACCCTTCACAGAAGAGATAATGAATGCCCATATCTCAAGGAAATTCAAGATGCCCACTATCAAAGCCTATGATGGCACGGGAGACCCCGCTAATCATGTTAGGACATTCTCTAATGCACTGCTGCTGCAACCCGTGAATAATGCTATAAAGTGTCGGGCCTTCCCTCAAAACCTGTCGGGTATGGCTCAAAGATGGTACAGTCGCCTGCCCCCAAATTCTATTGGATCGTTCAGAGAATTAAGTCAGACTTTTATTAAGCAATTCATCAGTGGAAGAGTCCATGAGAAAAGTTCAGCATCCCTTATGAGTCTTGTGCAGGGAGCTAAGGAATCCTTGAGAGATTACCTGAATCGTTTTACAAAGGAGGCTTTAAAAGTCCCGGACCTTGATGATAAGGTAGCCATGATAGCACTACAACAAGGAACCAGGGATGAGTTTTTCAAGATGTCCTTGGCCAAACGTCCCCCTGAAAACATGTTGCAACTCCAAGAGAGGGCAGGGAAGTATATCAAGGTGGAAGAAAGCATGAGGAAGACCATAGTAAGTAATGAGCCCACTGGAGGCAAGAAGTGAAAAACTGATTTAGAATATATTGTAAAGGACAAATATCCTAGAACCGAACAAAACCCTGATTCAACCCCCAAGAAGGGAGGACCTGGGCAAAAGTTCACTGAATACGCTAAGCTTAATGCTCCTAGAAGTCAGATTTTGATGGAGATTGAGAAAGACAGAGATGTTCGCTGGCCCAAGCCCTTGAAGGCTGATCCCGCCAAGCTAGATAAAAGCAAGTATTGCAGGTTTCACAAAGATGTTGGCCATGACACCGATGAGTGTAGGCAATTGAAAGATGAAATTGAGTTCCTCATTCGAAAAGGAAGATTGAACAAATACACTGGAGAAGGAGGGGATAGGAATAATAATGGAAGGAAGAACTTTGAGGATCGAAGGAGGGACCGAGACGATCAGGGGCGAAACCCCCAGCCTAGAGGACCAGTTATAAACACCATTTATGGAGGGCCGAGACCTCGAGGGCCTGTGATAAATACGATCTTTGGAGGTCCAACTGCCGCTGGATTGTCCAAAAATTCCAGAAATGCATATACTAGAGAGGTTATGCATATTGTTGGAGAAGCCCCGAAGAGGGCCAGGACAGAAGTAACATTGGCTTTTGATGATTCCGACCTAGAGGGTGTGAAGTTTCCCCATGACGACCCGCTGGTCATAACACCAATAATAGGAAATAGCCCGGTTAAGAGGGTCCTTGTGGATAATGGTGCTTCTGTGGATATCTTGCTCCACGACACCTTTCTAAGGATGGGGTATAACGACTCCCAGTTAACACCAACCGACATGCCGATATATGGATTTGCTGGAGTAGAATGTCCTGTGGAAGGGATAATCAAATTGCCAACCACCATAGGTACGGAGCCAAGGCAAGCAACGCAGATGCTGGATTTCGTGGTGGTAAAGGCTAGTTCAACTTATAATGCTATCATGGGGAGAACAGGGATACATGCCTTCAAGGCAGTCCCCTCTTCCTACCATTCAGTCATGAAGTTTCCCACCCGAAACGGGATTGGAGAAGAGAGAGGAGATCAAAAAATGGCTAGAAGCTGTTATGTGGCCTCTTTGAGGGCAGATGGAGTCGGGGGCAGGTTCTTCCTATTGAAGATATGGATGTTCGAGAAAATGATGAGAATAGAGGAAGGACAGCAGAAGAATTGGTTTCGGTTCCTTTAGACCCCGCGAATCCTGAGAGGACGACTTTCATTGGAGCCACATTAGAGGAGCCCCTTAGAGGGAAGTTAGTGAAATTTTTGCAAGAAAATAGTGATGTGTTTGCATGGTCAGCAGCTGATATGCCAGGCATAGACCCAGAGTTAATTACTCACAAGCTAAACGTAGATCCAAGCCGGAAGACAGTGAAACAAAAGAAAAGAAATTTTGCCCCGGAAAGATAAGAGGCTATAAAGCAGGAAGTGGAAAAGCTCTTAGAGGCTGGTTTCATTGAGGAGATTCAATTTCCGGAGTGGCTAGCAAACCCTGTAATGGTGAAGAAGGCTAATGGAAAGTGGAGGATGTGTATAGACTTCACTGACATGAATGATGCATGCCCCAAAGACTGTTTTCCGCTGCCTAGAATTGATACTTTGATTGATGCCACCGCTGGACATGAGATGCTGAGTTTCATGGATGGGTTTAGTGGATACAACCAGATCAAAATGCATAAGGATGACATTCCAAAGGTATCATTTATCACTGACTTTGGTGTTTATTGTTATCTTGTTATGGCGTTTGGTCTCAAGAATGCAGGAGCCACCTATCAAAGGTTGGTGAATAGAATTTTTAAGGATCTTATTGGTAAGACTATGGAAGTCTATGTTGATGACATGTTAGTCAAAAGTCTAGTAAAGACTGATCATATAGCCCATTTAAGGGAAGCTTTTGAGGTCCTGAGGTACCACAAGATGATGTTGAATCCGACGAAGTGTGCTTTCGGAGTAGGATCTGGAAAATTCTTGGGACTGATGGTCTCAAAGAGGGGAATTGAGGCTAACCCGGATAAGATAAAGGCGATCCTGGACATGGAACCACCAAAAACTATTAAGGATGTTCAGAAGATTACGGGAAGGGTTGCTG
This sequence comes from Apium graveolens, assembly GCF_009905375.1. Taxonomy (NCBI): domain Eukaryota; kingdom Viridiplantae; phylum Streptophyta; class Magnoliopsida; order Apiales; family Apiaceae; genus Apium; species Apium graveolens. The sequence goes on along the minus strand of NC_133648.1, from coordinate 235,394,569 downwards.
CGCTAGGACGATTCATCTCCAAGTCGGGGGAAAAGTGTTTGTCATTCTTCAAATCGCTAAAGAGCATCAAAGACTTTGTATGGAATGAGGAAAACAAGAAGGCATTTGAAGGGTTAAAGAAGTATATGGCCCAGGCCCCGTTGTTGGCCAAGCCAGTTCTGAGTGAAATTTTATTCTTGTACTTGGCTGTTTCAGAGAGCGCCTTAAGCGCGGTGTTGGTTAAGGAAGAACTGAAAGTCCAGAAACCCGTATACTATGTCAGCAAAATTTTGCATGGTGCTGAGTTGAATTATTCAACTATAGAGAAATTCGCTTTAGCCTTGGTAATGGCTTCAAGAAAGCTGCGTCCTTATTTTCAAGCTCACCAGATTGAAGTGCTAACAAATCAGCCACTGAGAAATATCATTCACAGTCCCAAGGCAAATGGGAGACTGATTAAGTGGGCAATAGAGTTGGGAGAGTTTGATCTCAAGTATAAGCCACGTACGGCTATAAAAGCCCAGGCACTAGCTGACTTCGTGGTGGAATGTACCATACCCAACCAAGAAGTCGGGGGGCAGGAAGATACCATACCTCAAGACAAGGGAGTCGATAATGGGGACAGGGAGAAGAATGACAAGGAGAAAGAATATTGGGTTCTCTATTTTGATGGAGCATCAAAAACAAATTCCAGTGGAGCAGGGTTGGTTTTGCAAAGCCCTGATGGGTTCTTAATTGAGTATGCTATGAAGCTAGATTTTCCAACCACAAACAATGAGGCAGAGTATGAAGCCCTGATAGCTGGCCTTGGTCTAGCTGGGACACTTAGAGTCAAAAACTTAAAGGTCCGTGGAGACTCGAAGCTGATCATATCCCAGGTAAAGGGAGAATTTGAGGCAAGGGATGATACGATGGCTAAGTATGTCCGCCTAGTAAGGGCTGTGATGACCCAATTTAATGAGTGCCATGTTGAACACATTCCAAGGGAAGAAAATGTTAAGGCAGATGCACTATCAAAGTTCACTTCGTCTGAGATTGAAAAAAGTTCAGGAAGTGTGTACTTCCGTGTTTTGAAGACACAAAGCATAGATGTTAAGCTGGTGGCTCCCATAGGCTTGGGGATGTCATGGATTGATCCCATCAAGGCTCATATTCAGACCGGTTGGTTGCCAAGTGATGCAACTGAAGCACGGAAGTTAACTGTTCGGGCACTAAGGTACTCTTTGATAGATGGGATTCTTTACAAAAGATCTTTCGTGGTTCCCTACTTGAGGTGTCTCAAGCCCGATGAGGCACGCTTGGCTCTTGAAGAAGTGCATGAAGGTATTTGTGGACAACACTTGGGGGGCAGGGCCTTGGCTCATAAGATAACTCGTTTAGGCTTCTATTGGCCAGAAATGATGGCTGATGCCAAAGAATATGTGAAGAAGTGTGATCGCTGTCAGAAGCATGCACCAGTTGTTAGACAACCCCCCGAGATGCTGACCTCTATCAACTCGCCTATTCCCTTTGCCATATGGGGGATGGATATTCTAGGGCCTTTTCCTATGGCCACGGCACAAAGGAAATTTCTGATTGTAGCCATTGATTATTTCACCAAGTGGATCGAAGCCAAACCCTTGGCCAAAATCACAACTAAGCAGGTTGCACAATTCCTGTGGGAAAACATTATGTGCCGATATGGAATTCCCCGTATCCTCGTCACTGACAATGGAACACAATTCAACAATGAGGAATTCAAGAAGTATTGTGAAGAAAATGAAATTGAGTTACGATTCACCTCTGTGGCTCACCCGCAAGCCAATGGGCAAGCAGAGGTAGCAAATCGGATAATCCTGGATGGACTAAAAAAGAGGATCGAGAAGTCAAGAAATAATTGGGTGGATGAGATACTTCCAATATTATGGGCCTATAGGACTACCTGTAGAGTCACGACAGAAGCAACTCCTTTCATGTTGGCATATGAGGCAGAAGCAGTAGTTCCCGTGGAGATATCGCATTCCTCTCCAAGGATTCAGACTTTCAATGCTGTAGAAAATGAGGAAGGGCAGAGGTTAGCCCTGGATCTAATTGATGAAGTGCGAGATGAGGCACATGCAAAGATAGTAGAATATCAGAAAAAGGCTTCATTCTATTACAACCTAAGGGTTAAAGAGAGATTTTTTAAACAAGGAGATCTAGTCTTAAGAAAAATAGAGGCTTCTGGTATTGGACAGAAAGGAAAGCTTGCCCCGAATTGGGAAGGGCCGTACAGAGTCAAGAGCGTTCAGGGTAGAGGAACCTACAAGCTGGAAACTATGGAAGGTTTTGAAGTCCCGAGGACCTGGCACGCACAAAACCTGAAGGTTTACTACGTGTAAGATAGGTGAAGTACGATTTTCACTTGTCATTGACAAGTAGGTTTAAAAGCACCTTGAAGCTTTGCTTGCATAGGATTTTATATTCCAGTAGAATTTACATTGTGTAGTTATTGTTGATTAGGGTCGAACCCATGCTATGTAAGGTTTTGGAAAACCAGACTTCATATTAAAGAGTTTGAAATTATTTCTATCTAAGGATGTTTAAAGTTCAAATGCGTATTAAGATTGTAAAGTTAAACAGAAAGAGGCAAGAAAAGCAACATATAAAATATAACCCCGAAGGGTAACAAGTTTAGATATGAATAAAGTTCAAAAAGAAGATATACAAAAAGTTAGGCCTTGGAAGGCTGAGATTCCTCAGAACCACTATCCGATGTCTCCTCGGAAGTCTCAGTCGTTTATTCGGACGTCTCGGTTGTCCCCTCCGAAGTCCCTGTAGAAGTTCCCTCTGCAGGAGATGCTGGCTGTTGAGGCGCTGCTTTTGGAAGCTCTTCCACCCTGGCCTTCTTAGCGACAGGCTCAAACTCCTCTTCGAAAGAATTTTCCTCCTCTCCATCCTTGATCATAACAGCAAGCTTCTCAGTAACACCTCCAAACTCTGGAACCCGCACAGGGCAAGGAAAGGGGGACTGCTCAAGGACCTCTGGAAACTCATCCTGGATGGCCTCCACAGCAGCATCCCAGCCCTCTTTATAGCTAACTGGGTGAAGAAGGGCATCATGCTCCACCATCAAGTCCTTGAATTCTTGGGTGTCCATCCAGCCATCAAAGGCTTTGTCCTTCTGCGCCTTCAGAATGACATTTTTGGCCCGGGCCGTCTCTAGGTCAGAAGTGGAAGAGGCCAGTTGAGCTTCAAGGGCCTCTATTTTTTGGTTGGCCTCTTCCAACTTCTTGTTGGCATCTTCCAGACCAACCTTCCAAGCTTTAGCTTGGTGAATTGCCCCCTGGAAATGGGCGTTAGCCTGCAAGAGAAACAGCGAAAGTTCAGAAAAGAAACATGAAAAATAAGTAAGAAGGGCATAAGTAAAGGACGTACCGTCGCCAGAGCCTGGGCTCCAAATAGCTCATTCCCCTCTAAGTCCTGTTGAAGGACAAAATCTTGATAGTCCACCGGGGAGATGGAATGCTTAGACCATTCCTTGGACAGCGCCGTGCTGCCCACGATTGAGTCCTTGCCCCGGATCCCCCAGGAAGGTTGAAAATAGGCCCCTGGCCTCTGCTTGGTGCGCAAAACTTGGCTGGGGCCTTCCTCGCTTGGCTCCATTGCCTGAAGGAGGAACTCAGGGAAGCGATCACCAAGTCGAGGGTCTTTAAAGACCTTCCCAGCCCTCTTCATCCTGGTTGTCTCCAGGTCCTTCGGCTTGGTAGCCTCCTCAATCTTCTCAGCCACTGCAACAAACAAAGTCAGTTGAAAACCAATGAAATAAAAGTGCAGGAAATAAAGGAGATAAGAAAGGGAACTTACTTTTCTTGTTAACGGGCGAAAGGCCGCGTTCTACCAGGACGGTCTCCCGGATAAGGTCCCAACAATGGGAAGTGCCGTTGTCTTGCGTAAGGATGTTGAAACCTCTAGCCTCCTCCTCAGACAAAGTTATGTCATTTGGGCTCCCGTCCACGGCCAGCCCAAAGGATGATCGAAACAGGGAGCCCCAATCTCCACCTTCCCAAATAACAAACAAAAAATCTTTCTTCCACCCCAAGTTATTGTCAGGGATGGACTTCCCATTCACGATATGGGGGATAGTGGGGCGCTGGTTGATAGAAACCCAACCCGGACTTTTATCAGGGCTGTTTTTGAACTGAAAAATCTTCCTGAAGACAACAATAGATGTGGGGACGTTGTGCTTGGCGCATTGCGACAGATAGCACAGAATCAACCTCCAGGAATTAGGGGGAAGTTGGCAAGGGCTGATGCCCACATCAGCCAGTAGCAAAGGAATGAATGGATGAAAAGGGAGTCTAATACCTGCCCTTAGAGTATCCCTATAGACGCATAGCGCGTCCTTCTTCCACTGACAGGCCCTGTCGGCCGGACCCGCAAGAACCAGCTTAAAAGGCTCCTTGATTTTGAAGCAGCTGCTCAACTTTTCCAGCTCCTTGGGATCCCGTAAAGCACTGATATGATCGTGCGCGTCCAGATGCGCATCAGACGGATACTCGTCCCCTCGAGTGTTGATCATGTCGATTAAGGAAGTATACCTCGATCGAATAGGAAAATCGTTGGACTTTCTAGCCACATTCATCTTGGCCAAACGAGTCATTCTTTTGTCAGCCATCTGAAAAGAAGTAAGGGACACGTAAATAGGCTATCTAAAAGTGGCACACAATGGAAAAATAGACACGAAAAGCAAAGGGAGGAATCTTACCTGAAGAAGCGCTCCTGAAAAAGGCTTTGAGCTCCGACTTGCTGTTATTCCTCTGAGAATCTTAGCAGGAAGATGAAGAAGAAAACTAAGAAATGAGAAAGTGAGGAGTAATAGCCTTTCCTCATTCCTTTATATAAGAGGAAAAGGAAGTTAAAGGGACGAAAAGCCCATTGAGAACAAAAGCCCATAGGAAAAAGCCCAGAAAAAAGAATATTCCAGAATATTCCTAGGGATTCTAGAGCATTCTAAACAGGGTGTATTAAGCCCAGATCAATAAAAGAGGCCCAATAAGATTTGAAAAGGCCCAATAAGATTTGAAAAGGCCCAATAAAAGAGGCCCAATAAGATTTGAAAAAGCCCAATAATAGAGGCTCAGTAAAATTTAATAAGGCCCAACAAAAAAGGCCAGGCCCAAATCCAATTAGGATTTGGAAAATACAATACCCTAAATTAAAGCTAAATAAAGAAGGCTAGTGGAAGACCAGGAACCAGGTCGAAATCCAGGTCGTGAATCCTGCCCGAAATCTTTCGAGCAGACACCCGAAAATAACGGGTAAAAAAGACAAGAATCCAGGTCGAATTCCAGGTCGTGAATCCTGCCCGAAATCTTTCGAGCAAACACCCGAAAATAACGGGTAAAAAAGACCAGAATCCAGGTCGAAATCCAGGTCTTGAATCCTAGTCGAAATCCTTCGACCAGGAAGCAAGAAAATCAAAGAATTTTCGAACAGGATTCAGGTCGAAATATCGACTAGAATCCTAGTCGAAATCCTAGTCGATAGGCTCACGGCAAGAAGCTGGAATAACGGGACTGAATTGAGGTCGAAGCTTCGACCAGGAATGAGGTCGAATAAACCAAGCATCTTTCAAAAAAATGGGGATTAAAAACCCAGGTCGAAGTTCGACTAGGATCCTGGTCGAATTCTAGGTCGTGAATCCTAGTCGAAATCCTTCGACCAGGAAGCAAGAAAATCAAAGAATTTTCGAACAGGATTCAGGTCGAAATATCGACTAGAATCCTAGTCGAATCCTAGTCGATAGGCTCATGGCAAGAAGCTAAAAAAAAAAAAGGGGGTGGAATTTTCGACCTAGATCCAGGTCGAAATTTTCGACTAGGATCCTGGTCGAATTCCAGGTCCTAGATCCAGGTCGAAATTTCGACTAGGATCCTGGTCGAATTCCAGGTCGTGGATCCTAGTCGAATTCCTTCGACCAGGATGGCAAGGCTGACCCCTATTTTCGACTAGGATCCAGGTCGAAATTTCGACTAGGATCCTGGTCGAAAAAGGGCTGGAAATCTGAAAATTAGGGAAAATTAGGGAAAAATCCCAGAAAATTAGGGAAAATCCCAGAAAATTAGGGAAAATCCCAGAAAATTAGGGAAAAATCCCGGAAATTAGGGAAAATCCCAGAAAATTAGGGAAAAATCCCGGAAATTAGGGAAAATCCCAGAAAATTAGGGAAAAATCCCAGAAAATTAGGGAAAATCCCATAAAATTAGGGAAAATCCCAGAAAATTAGGGAAAAATCCCGAAAATTAGGGAAAATCCCAGAAAATTAGGGAAAAATCCCGGAAATTAGGGAAAATCCCAGAAAATTAGGGAAAAATCCCATAAAATTAGGGAAAATCCCAGAAAATTAGGGAAAAATTCCAGAAAATTAGGGAAAATCCCAGAAAATTAGGGAAAAATCCAGAAAATAAGGGAAAAATCCCGGAAATACGGGAAAAATTCCTGGAAATTAAGATAATTCCTGAATAAAAGAAAAAATTCATTGTAAATGTGTAGGTCGCTCCACACTTTACGGAAAAACGAAACCCTGTAAGGGAACAAATAGACTTAACTTCTGCGAAACCTAATCAATGTTTCCCAAAAGTTGGGGGGCAAATGATAGGGATAAATAAATTATGCTTGTATAATTAAATACTGCATTAATTGTACAAGCTGTGGGCTACTAGGCCCAATAAAAAGATATATGATACTCAGACCAGAAAGGTTAAGCCTGGTGGACCAGATCAGGCCTGATGGAATAAAAAAGGCCCAAAAGCCCTGATTATTAATTAATTTCGTAATTAATTAATAAGGGAAAAATCAGATGTTGGGAAGAGTCCCGATAAGGATATAAATCCTTAGAGATTAGCCTCAAGGGGACTTAAAAGGATAAGGAATCAGTTTCCTACTATCTAGGACTACAAAGTCCATTCTAATTATGAGACTTGCCCACCAAGTCTCCTATACCAAGTCCAATTTAAGGACTCCCAACATCTATATAAGGGGCCTCACCCCACAGATCAGAACTACGTTTTTTGGCTTGATTCTCTAATTCACAGAGATACGTAGGCATCTCGTAAAGGCAGATTGAGTCATGAAACACGAGAGCAGCCATTAAAGGCCTTGAGCTCCCGAATCTTAGTAATAAATACAGCAAGTAATAACCTTAGTTTTTTATCCATAACAATTAGCCCCTTAATTTTAATTAGGAGTATTATTTTTACTACTATAAATAGCCTAATTTTTATTTAATTAATTATAATTAATCATTAAAATCTGCAAAATTACCAAAAATTCTCTGAAATCGGGTCGGGAAGAACAGGTTCGGGTCGAAGAATCAAGTCGTGATTTCTCACTGATTACAACATCAAATCGTGTGATTCAAGTACTCAAATCGAAGGTTTTGATCCGTTCTTTCTGTTTCTTGCATCAATTTCACGTTTTATTGCATCGTTTTTGATTTTTGATTTCTAGGGTCTATGTTCGAATTAGGGCTTTTTGATTCTGGGGTTATTGTGATGTTTTGATGATTGATATAGCTTTGTTATATGATTTACAGTCGATTCATGGTGTTTAATTGAACAAACGATGCTTGGATAATGATTCACGATTTCTAGGGTTTAGGTCGAATTTTCAAAACACAACTCGATGACTTCTGTGAATATTTGGTTCTTACAATGTTAGGGCTTTGATTGTATATGTTCTTAGCTTCATTTTGCACTATATAACGTTTGATGTTATGTACAAATGAGTGATTTGGATTTTTGGCTGGAGTTCTTGATATTTTGATCGGAGAATGATATCCAGGGATGTTTCTGGTCGATTTTGGCCTGAAACAGATTGGGGAAGTAGTTTGGGATGTTTTGGGATCAAAAACGGAACCAACCGGTGTCCGTTTGGCCAGGAATTGGACTCGTCGGAGTCTGGTGAAGTCGTCGGATTCTGGGTTTAAACCCAGATTCCGGTGGTGTTCTTCACAGACCCGGAATCCAACCCGGTTGACCCGTTTCCAGAACCCGGTTTTGATCCACCTTGTCAGATGTCTGTTTTCTGACATATGTTTCTGGAAATTATTTTTTTTACTTTTTATTTTTATTAATTTTAAAAATCAGTTTTATTTATTATGTAAATTGATTAATTAATTATTTAATTAATTAATTTATATTATAAATAATTCTGAATTATTTTCTAAAAATCAGATTGAATTATTTTCTTAATTATTTATTTATTACTTATTAATTACTTAAAAGTGATTAATTATTTTGATAATTAATCAAATAATTTTCAGTAAATCATAATAAATTCATTTTAATTTCAAAAATTATAGAAAAATTATTTTTAATTCTGATTTTCTTAAATAATGATTTAAAAATTATTTTTGGGTTTTAAAAATTAGTAATAATTATTTATAATGATTAATAAATAGAAATATCAGTATTTAATTAATAATAATTCAACCGTTAGTCCGTTTTGCGTGAAACGAAAGCCTGTTAACTCAGAAAAATGAATCCTTTTCATTAAAAATAATATCAAAGCTTAGTTTTTTTTAAAAGTTAGTTGATTTTGTGACTTGTTTGATTATCAGTCAAGTTACGTGCCGAGACGAGTCCGAAAAATTCCGGAAAAATGGGAAACGAGTCAGATAACGATCAGTTGAGCGATCAGCGAGTCGATTTTAGTTTTAAAAATTATTTTAACCATAAAAATGATTATGTGCTTATGTGCTTATGTGTATTACGTGGTTAATCGAGTCTTACTTGCTTATATGTAATACATGAGTCAGTCATAAGCGCATGGGTAGATGTTAGGATCAGTTTGAAGTCGATTCAAGATGCAAATAAAGTACGACGTGACTTAACCAGTCTGTTTTGCCAACAGAAGCTAAGCCAGCCAGGCTAGTTGAGTCGGTAATAGTCCAAGGTGATAGACGTAAGTGATTCAATTGCAGTAAGTCGCGCAGAAGGCAAGTTTTTCCTCTATTCTACTTTCGGAATAGTGATATTGATTCAAATATTTATCACATTTACATTCTCTTGATTATTGTTCTTAATCACTAATATACAATCCCTATTCCTTTGTTCATATTTCATTTCAATTCTTGATTTCTCCGTTTCTTTGGATTCTTGATTCATATTCTGTTGGTAACACATGGAGATTGATATATTCTAGTGTTTGGAATATATCAAAGCATACCGATTGTCCCGGTTGCTAAGCGATGGACTGGATAAGGATATTTTGGGATTGAGTGTGTCTTAATCCTGAGGACCAGGATGACTGGTGCCTCGACGTGGGCCGTAGTGCCTGGGTACCCGACTGGATCTATATACTGAGATATGGATCTGCATTATATTCTGACTGATCAGCAGAATATAGATGCGAACTTGTGTCCAGTTTAGTTTATTTGTACTCGCCAGTAATGGCCTTCTTTCTATTCTCGTGAGGTTATATCTTGGCAGATATACCTGGGATGGCGGATTCATTTAAAATGCTTTAACACTGTTTATATGTTTGTGGACTTGTTGAGCAACTTTTGTCTCACCCCTTTTGTTGTTATTCACCTTATTGTTTTCAGTTAAGAAGGAATATGAAACCAATCAGGACTCGAGTGGTAAAGAAGCGAGTCAAGCTTCGGGATCCTCTTATACCCAAGGTGTTGATCCCAATCCAGGAAGAAAGCTTTGAGTTGCCCGAGCAGGTGGAGTGTTGATAGATAGTAGGTGTGTGTGTTTGAATAAAAGTTGAACTTAGCTTAAAATGAATTAGACAATGGTTTGTAATAAAGAGAGTTTGTGAGACTTTGAATGTTGGTTTGTAATAAAAGTAGTTAGTGGTTCTTGTTTTCATACTTTACCTAAAAAGATCCTGGTTAGTGTTAGAGGGGTTTAATTTCATTTCTTTATTAATTGTTAATCAAATTGTACAGGTTTGGTGATTAGCTAGTAACCCCCAGACTTATACCCCGGGTCTGGAGGGCGTTACAATTATTCCTAACGGTAAGGTGTAAATATTGTTTGACAAGGATAATAACAGAATCCACGTATGGAGTAATTATTTATCCAGTTGCAGAGACCATTAGAGTTAAAGAATTCATTGATTTAAAAAGAGCCTGGGCGTGATCGAAGGAGATTGGGAAGATTTCCAGACCTTTCCAAAAGAAGAAGATTATTAACAAAAGGAACGCTATGTTGAATAATTCATGGTTATTCCAAATTAAAGAGAAGGACATTCGAGGTTATCTAGTAGAACGTCATTATGATCAAATTGTTAAAGTAGTTTATGTGTAGGTGCGATGTTAAAGACGCAAGACGTGACAAGTAGGAATCTATCATAAGGCTTAATTTGTGAAGGCATTTCAGTGTACCTTCTAAAGTTGTTATATGACGCAATTGGGATATGATCGATCAAGCTTGTAATAACCCCAATTTTTTGAATTTTTGAAACCCTTATGAATAGTGTTTTGCTGATTATGCTGAATAAGAAAACTTTTCATGCCACACTATGTAGGGGTTCTGTTATGGATATTCTGAGATTTTATTAGTACTCTATATGGTATATAAGTGTATGTAAAGATCGTCAGAATCCAATTCCGAACACTTTGATTTTTCCCGGAAATCCACTAGATACGGAAAGAATTGAGTATAAGGTAATAGGATAAAAAGGATTTAAATAAAAGGATTATAAGAGAGGATCATAAAAGGAATATAATGTATTGAGAAAGGTTAAAGAAACCTAAGTAATAAGATCCCGAGTATGGTCCCTCAAACGATAAACGAAAACGAAAGTTAAGCGAACCGTATAACAGATCAGCGGTCATTAGGCAAACAATTAGGCAGTTAATCAAGGAGGTTAGGGATGATGAGGTCATCCAACCAATAAGAAGGGGGCAAGTAAGGGATGATGACATCATAAGCATGACATAAGCATGACATGAGGGGAAGGAGATGTGGTTGATTTAAAACCACAAAAAGTTCAAGGCTAGAAAGGTAATTAACCAAAAAACAAAACAAAAACCAACCAAGCTAAGCTAAACAAATCAAAAAACACAAAATCATTTCATTCTTCAACCTTGCTCTCGGCTTTTCTCCATTTCAAGAAGCAAAATTTTCAAAATTCAAGTTCCAAGCTACCTAAATTGGTAAGTTAATTATCTAGTACTCCTTATGCATAGATATGGCTATCCTATGAGTTTAAGCCTCCAATTCATTATCAATCTTCTCCAAGAAATCAATGAAGAAGACAATGAATAGTGATTTCAAGGTTTTTAACTTGATTTTTCTTGTTTTTCCTTTAAGATCCAAGCATCTCTAAGACATCTCAAGGCTTCCTAGCTACTCCAACCACTTCAAGGAAGGTATAACATCTCCAAACCCTAGCTTTACTTTGTATATTAGGATGATTTTGATAGTTATGGTAAAGAGTAGCTTGATGCTTGTTGGTTTAGAGTTTGGGTTGGAATGGTAGTGAATTGATTGTTGAAATCTTATGGTTTGGTTAAAGGACTTAAGTATAGTTTAAATTCAAGTTTAAGAATAAGTATAAATTGTTAATATTGAGTTGATTTGGGCTGTTATGATGTAGTGAGGATGGATTTTGGTTGTATGAATGGATTGGGATTGATTGGTGGTTGAATTGGGATGGTATAAAATTGGGAAATCGCGTAAACATAGCCATCGTAATGTCCAATTTACTTTAGACTGCTTTTGTTCATAACATTAGGACCCGAGAACTCCTGCTAGGTTTTAACCATTGCCATGTTTAGATAGTTCATGTTACGAGCTTTGTTTTGATATGTAGTTCATTTGATTCCGATGTACGGTTTAGGAGAAACGACCGTTTTAAGTAACGGCATTTCGCGACCGAACCATTACCCCTCGCCTTACTTTGAAACCTTGGTTAAGGACCTTTAATGACTAATTGGGATATTAAACAATTATGTTAAGTGGATTAGGCAGTTGGTAAGGTACTCACAAAAGAATCTCCTTAAAACCCTTAATGGTTAATTTATTAAAAATGGTGGAGCCGAGAGTACTCGAGCGACTTAAGTGAATCGTTAAGCGCGAAAGCGAACGTTAGGACTCTAAATGGTTAAAGTCTAGTTTCTTAAGCGACCGGGGTTTAATTCAGACTTATGTTGTTGTTCATAGGTTATCGGACCCACTCTAAGCTTAAGTCTATCCGGGAGCACTCAGGCAAGTTTTCTACCCGTTATACTGTTGTTGTGATGTATATGTGTATATGCATGATCTTGTGATAAATGAATATTTGTTATTAGCAAATTCTTGCGATATATTGTAGCATGTGATATGGTATATATGCATGCCTGTTTCGTATTCTTGATTTATATATCTGTTGATTCAAATGCTTATTAGTTGCATAATACCAATGCTAGAGATAAGCGGTATTTGCGTATACCCTTAGTATAGGGGATCAAAAAGGTGAAACATTTTCTAAAACCGGGAGGCGAGGCTCCCGAGTATAATATATATATATATATATGAATGGTTTTTAAAACTATTAATCGAATAAGATTTATTCGATAACTTTATATTATTTAATGAATATTACTTGAATATTCATCCGAGGACTTATAGCTCCTTTTATTTTATTAATTTAATATTATTTGAATATTCATTCGAGGGCTTATGACTCAATTTATTTTATTAATTGAATATTCTTTGAATATTCATTTGAGGGCTTATGACTCAGTTTATATTATTTAATGAATATTATTTGAATATTCATTTGAGGATCTATGACTCCGATTATTGCTGAGTTATATTCTTTATTTTGTTAAAGAATAAGGTGTCGATAATCAAACTTATTTTTGATTATTCAAATAAAGATAGTACTTTCGTATAAGTATATCTTTGGTTATTTAATACTCATTTCAAGTATAAGTCTTACAACTTCTACTTTAATTATTTGTATAAAGATTATTCTTTATGGGAATATTATTTAAATAATAATATTCAGATATTTTCTAAATATATTGGGACTGATTTACTTCATTAAATCAGCATTACTCCAAACACTCTTTAAAGTGTTTTCGAGTCTTCAAAATGATTTTTAAAAGTTAGAGCGGATCCCAAAACTCATTTTTATATTTAAGATCTTCCTTTTAAAGGGGATATAAATACTCGCTCAAAACCTGAGGGATCCGGCTCTGTGGTGTATTTTATATTCACAACGAGGTTGCTGTTTTGGTAAATGAATTGATTACTTACCCAACGTTCGGGAAGTAAGTCCATCTATCGAGTCGGCATAAGCAACATGGGATCAGTGGGCGTCCATGATAGTGTAAGTGGCTCAGTGGGAGTCCATCAAATACGTAAGTGGCTGAGTGGCAGTCCAGCATAAGGTCCTATTGCGACTAGGGTGATGACCAGTGGGGAATTCGTCCATCTACTAGTAAAAAAGGTTACTTATTGGTATCTTTGCCTGATCAGCAAGATATCAGATTTATGCCAAAATTTTCTCCTTTCCAAATTCATTGGATATTGCAACTCTGTTTATAATTTTCATAACAGAGGTTTTCAAGGAGTGTATGAAATGTATATATATATATAAGTGTATATATATATCGGGATTTAATGAAGTACCTCATAACTTCATTATTTATAATGATATTCAAAGATTGAATCTATTCAAATCTTATCTTGTAGTCTCATCAGTGTGATGAACTTTTGAAACTGGTAATAACTTGAACGGTGGTAGTTCAAGTAGTATTTGGAAAAGATATAAGTATATTGGAGTATCTAGTAACTTCATCTTTTAAACTTATATCTGGTTAATGATTATCTTATGCATGACAAAGATTTTCACAAAAACGTTGAGACAAGGTTAGATATATGAGATCACCTTGCAATGATATTTTTATACAGTTATAAACTGGAACTCTGTGTATATTAGGCATGGAAGAGGACTTCCAAGATTTTGAAAAGTATATAAGTATATATACTAAATATTTTGCGACTTCGTCGCATTAAGATATCAAACTTGGTTCATTTCTTCTTGACCAAGACTTTCATGAGTAATATGAGAATGCTCATATATTGTTAATTATTATACATATTATTTTGGTGGGCTTGTTGCTCACCCTTGCTTTCTTCTTCATCACACAATAACAGATAGAAAAGATGAACGGGACCAAGCTCCCGATTCGCAAGCGGTTAGGAAACGTTCCGCAGTTTCCTGTAGGCGTTGATGCCGTTATAGCCGAGGTAGGATCTACCAATAGGCTAGGCTTTCAACTTTTGATGTACCAGACTTATGTATATTTATGAATTGTAATAATGGCAAGGAAATGTAAATTTATTCAGAAACCCTTTTAAGGTGTAATGGCATATAATTGTGGAATAAAGTGACTTGTATTATTTTTTTGGTATTCATCTCTGAGACTATAACTTGTGGTGTGTGTGTATATTGTGGGGTCACAGTATGTAGTAGTTGGTTGTTTATTAAGATTAAGTGTTATTAAGGGAAATGGAACTCGTGACAACCCGGATCCCCGACCCCGGATTTGGGGGTGTTACAAAGCTCGAAAGATGAATACAAATGAAATGTGAATGGTGACCAATGGTATCGTTCTTGTCTTCAATATTACATCGTAAATTCCTTTTTGATTCCTAAATAAGTATGAACTTCTTTTCTTAAATAAACTCTTTATGATGATATCAAAAAGGGGGATATTGCATTCCTTTCAAATTTAATTGTTCCCCGCAACTTTTACTTTCTGATTGGGACAAATAGTGTTATGATGAGACACTTTGTCAGAATGACGAAGGGTCGGGTGGGACGCAACCTAATCATGTGCTGTATGCTACAAAGTATGAAAGATTGGCCATCTTAAGTACCAATGTGGTTGTCTCATTCATATTCAAATCCTTACTTCTTCTTTCTTTTCAACTCTAATTTTTGTTAAATTATGAATCCTTCTAGTTGCTTCGTTGTACTGTCGTTCTTTGCAAGAGTTTTTTAAACAGAAATTAATGTATTATGGACCAAGTGGGAAAAGTTCCATCTACCTCTCATGCATTGGAAGCAAACAAGGGCATATGATGGGAATTGCAAATCACTAACCCAGTCAGGGATGCACTAAGAATCAAGGGAATCTACCACAATAAGGAATACGCCTTCGGGAATGAGAATATGCATTTTTCCTGCGAAATATGTTATTCAGAATACGGATGTGATGATATGGATGATTATGGTGAATACCTTATGCGTTAAAGTATTGGAAGAAGTGGGAGCAACTTGATTGTTTATTCCCTAAGGTATTGTTGATGAAATGATTTACCTCGTTAAATTGGTAAGATTTTGAAAAAAAAAACTAGAAAATTCAAGAACGTGTATTTGTTAAGTAAATAAGTATCAATGGTGAAAGTGAGATTTCTGACAATAAGTTTGTGAGGATTTGATATTATTCTAAGGAATGAATTAACTATTTAAGCGTGATGTCCAGATAGATCATCGTGATGAAAAGATAGTTCTGAGGACGCCAAATGAAAAGGTGATGAGGTTCAGAAGATGAAAGAAGGTAAAGAATTTATTAATGATAATTACGGTGATCAAGATATGAGCATTATGGTGATTATGAGATAAATAAAAGTCTGAAGCAAACAAAATTTGAAGAATTTATAGCAATTAAGGAGTTTCAAGATATGTTTCCAGATGAATTATCGATATTCCTCCAGATAGAGAAATGAAGTTCGTGATTGACTTAGCACCTGAGATGAATCCAGTGACCAAGGTCTTACATAAAATGGCACCAGTTAGAATAAGGGAGTTAGCAAAGCAGATGCAAGAGATGCTAGAAGAAGAAGCGATTAAACCCAGTGGATCCCATGAGGTGCACCGGTACTAATTGTTAATAAGAAAATGGAAGTATGAGATTATGCATTGACTATAGAAAGCTCAACAAGTTTACTATCAAGAGTAAGTATCTGTTACCTCGAACTACTGATTTGTGGATCAAACAGAAGAAGCAAAGTATTTTCTAAAATTTATTTAAGATTTGGGCGTTACCAATTGGAGATTGAACCTATAGACAGAATCTTTAAGAAAAATCTGGATGAGTTGTAATTACGTTACTTTAAGTCAACGGAGGACCACGTGAAGCATTTAATGACAATTGGGGAGTCGGAGAAGAAAGAAGTGGTATGTAAAGTTTACAAGGTTAAAGTTTGATGGTAGAAAGCATAAATAATTAGTGAGAAGGAGACCAAAGGAGATCCGGTAGAAATTAAAGTTACTATGAATAAAGAAAGGCCAAAATGTACCAATAAAAGTAAAAAGTTTTATCATGGGGCGGTTATTGTCAGAAATTTGTACAAGATTTCTTGAAAGTTGCAACATCTTGGGCGAAACTAACCAGGAAAAGCAAGAAGTTTATATGAAGTAGAGAAGGGTGAAGAAAGTTTTACGAAGATAAATGAAAGAATGGTTACAACACCTGTGTTATCATTTTAAAGTATTAAGAAGATTTGGTAGTGTATAGTGATGCTTCCCATAAGGAAGTAGGAAGTATGTTGATGCAGCACCATAAAGTTATTGTATATGCACCCAGACAACCGAAACCTTATGAGCAGAAGTATCCTACTCATAAATGGGACTAACAATAATAACATTTGTTTGGAAAGATTCGGAAATATGATATGTATGGAGAAAGGTGTAAGATCTATACGGACCATAAGAGTTTGAGGTATGTATTCACGAGGAAAAGCAAATGTAGTGGAAATCAATAAGCAAAAAGGAGAGAACGAACATAGAAACTGCACCAGAAAAATTAACTATAGAATTCCGGAAGTTGGAATTGGAAGCTAAAGTTCATAATCCAAAAGGAACAAAGATGGATAGTATGACCTCTCCATTGAAGTTGTGAAGGAAAAGATAAGATGTCAAGAGAAGATAATGGATCACGATGTTAGTAGTTAGTAAAAGAAAATTTATGTGCCCAGGATAACAATCACAATATCCCCAGGTTTTCATCCAGTACTTAGATGCTATAAGTAGAAGAATTAAGAGATGAGACTCCACAGGGAATTCCCAATATTAAGTATTTAATTTATTGAAGAAATGCCAAGATATACGGAAATTTAAAGAAAAATAGTGATAACCAGGTAAAAGAAGAAAATTTCAAAATGGATTAGGAAGTGTTGGATATGTCAAAGAATTAAGGCGAAGTATTGGAGGCCTATTGGAGGCCTAATCGGTGGAATTCGCGTTGGAAACCCGAATTTAATTGGGAACCCGCGAATTTTACCGCCGTCGATGATGAGCTTTGGCGAGTCGACGGTGGACGGTGATGAATTTATTCTGAGTCCTATTTTTTATAAAATAAATAAATTAATTCGTAAAATTAATTTTGAAACGAGAATTTGATTTTTTTATATTAAAGTCAAGTAAGTAAGTTAGTGAATTAATTGTGATTGGATTGATTGCTAGGTTGAATTGGTGGTTGGATTTTTGGGTTGTGGTTGTTGTGAACTTGATTGTCGTTGGTTTGACATCGATTGTATTCGATGGGTAGTCCGATAAACAAAGGAGACGCTGCCCGATTTTCGAGAAATCGAACTACAAAAATACGGGAACGTACTCAGGGATTTTCGGGACATCGAGCGAGTATAAGTATAAACATAAACGTAAGTTTTATACAAAACCTGAATTGTACATTGTAGTGGAACGTCTTACCAAAACCAATAACCATAATTTCATACGATAACAAGTATACGTACTTTCTGAAAACGAACACTGAATCGATTTTCGAGAACGTGAACCCTAATTGATGCCTGTATTGCAATACTGCATGGGTTACGAGTCGGATTTAAATATTGTTGGGTAAGAATTACTAACGAGGATATGTCAAGCATACCTAGACGTCTAACGTAGGGTATTTCGACCCTGTAGGTTATAGTCGGGAACCTGAAAGTAAACGATGGACTAAAGATAACCTAGTGGTCAGTCGACGAGCTCAGTAGAGTTTCAACAGAAAGACCTGAGTGTCGAAGTCGAATCCAATGGGATCTAGTGGTTGGACGTTAGATCCTGAGCAGCAGAGTCAGCTCAGAGTTGATCAATAATGGTTGTAAAACCCTATAAGGCAAGTATTTCTGAACT
Source organism: Apium graveolens (assembly GCF_009905375.1). Lineage (NCBI taxonomy): Eukaryota > Viridiplantae > Streptophyta > Magnoliopsida > Apiales > Apiaceae > Apium > Apium graveolens. Next base: position 235,376,479 of record NC_133648.1, on the reverse strand, counting down.
TTTCTCCAAAATACATCGCAAATATTTTCGAACTGTGTCCTAACATGTCGTTATTATGCAAAATAACTCCTATTTATATTGCAAGTGCTTTAGACTGTTTACCCTTGAACCCTGATTTTTCTAGATCTTGAGTCGTAAGCCTTATTCCTTGTAAACCATCCTTTGTTGATCCTCAAGATACCAAATTACACAAATATGATACTACTCCCCAAATGTATAACTACCAAACACCAACCACTAGAATAAAATTATTTGAGAACACAGAAACTTTTATACTCCAGCCATTCTTTATAACATCAAAGAACTATACCTCGAAAAATCACTATTTGTCTAATACCTGATTCTTTTACAGATTGAAAGCCGTTTCTTTTACATACCCTGATATACTCCTTGTGATATCCATGAGTTTCCTTACATTTTATTCAAATGTTTAATCATCATTGATTATGATCTTGTGTTATCGAATTATATTGTTTATCATATTGAACTGCTTTAGGATTGGATAGTTTTTATATATATGGACCAGATTCGTGGTCAGACCATACCAATGGTCAAGTTAGGCCAATGTGTGCCTTGGATCCAGTACTTAGAGCAGTGCTGTGTGCTTTGCTCGGGGTTGGTGCGTGACTGATCAGCAGCCCGACCTTGGTTTTAAAACTTAAAATGAATATCCAATTCTAATGATTAGTTAAAAAGAAACTTGATTCCTCTGAATCATTTCATTTGATTATTGCTTAACCTCAGTTATCCCTACTAAGACTCGCTGAGCTAGTTAGCTCACCCTTGCGATTTTTTTATATATTTTACAGTTGAAAAGAATATGAATGATAGTGAAGTCCTCAGTCCAAAAGTACGGGCTAAGGTTCCAGTTGAGTTGGATCGAGCTAGCAGAAACTTCATGCGGTAGAGAGATAGTCAGATTGTAAGAATGCTTTTGTTATCAGTTGTAAAGTTAAATTAGTTGGGATTTGGTAAGTTGTAATAAAAGTTAAGATTGTGGCTATTTTCATACTTTAACCTATTGCGATCCGTGGTTTTGTGAAGCAGGGTCATTATAAATAATATCTCTTATACAGGTTTATATATTGTGTATGTGTTGTGGACCCCAAACTTCTGACCCGGGTTTGGAGGGCGCCACAAAACTCCAAGTTTGGCATGTCTCTCACTTATTCTTTTTTCACCAGGGTACTGGTTGCCTTGTAATTCAGGTGAGAGAGCTTTTGTGCCATAGCTTGCTTTGCTCAACAGATGCCTTGGTGTAGAAGCAGCATATTCCATCCTTATTTGTTGAGTGTAAGTCTCCAACAAATAAGCTTCCTTTTCTTGCTCCTTTCAAAGCAATTTTAACAGTCTTTTTGCTGATTATCGAACAATCTCCTTTGTCAAATGAAACATTGAATCCTTTATCTGTGAATTGACTAACACTCAGGAGATTCACTTCTAAACCAGCCACCAGTGCTATATCTTCAATGACAACATTTCAAGAAATTAATTTGCCATATCCCATTGTAAATCCTTTGCTGTTGTCTCCAAAAGTCACCAATGGGCCAGTCATTTCCTCAAATTGTGATAGCAGGGATGTATCACCTGTCATATGTCTTGAGCCTCCACTGTCTATGATCCATATGTCTCTCTTTATTTTTCCCTACACACAATGAGGATTAACTGTATTGAGCTACCCAAATAGTGTTTGGTACTTTCTTATTACTAACAGAATTTGCAGAATTAGAATGAGTTGATTCAAAAGGAACAGTGTGAACAGATTGTTTTGCATTTTTCTTTTTGTCTATAGATCCAAGATTAACATATTTCAAATCTACTCAGTTTATGAAAATTTGTCATCACTTTCATGTTGCAAGGTATGCATTCAAATTTGTCACAAAAGGAGTAACGGTCTTCTGTATTTGCTTCATTATACTTGCAGGCTCCTACTTTTGGCTTGCTAACATCCTTTTTACAAAGGTGAGTTAGATGATTTGTTGAGCCACATTTCTAACATTGTTTTTTTGGGGGCATCTGTAACAAATGCAAAGTTGTTGCTTTCTTTACTCCTATCTTGCAATTCCTGTTCTTTTTCTTCCTTCCTATATTCTCAGTCTTGACTTCCTTGACAGGTTTCTCAGGGACTTGGTCAACCATGGGCTTCTTCTTTCTTTCAGTAGTATGAGTGGTTTCTTCATTTTTCATTTCTTTATCTTCGTCTGCAAGTTCTTGCTTGACTTCCTTGACAGGTGTCTTAGGGACTTGGTCAACCATGGGCTTCTTCTTTCTTTCAGTAGCATGAGTGGTTTCTTCATTTTTCATTTCTTTATCTTCATCTGCAAGTTCTTGCTTGATGACAAACTCCTCTTCACTGAAATTGACTTCACATGCCTTGAACACAGGTGACTCAACCTTTCTCAGCATAACTGTAATATCCGGGAAATATCGTGCAATTATTTTTATCAATAAATAATTAATATTTGATTATTATGTGAATTTTGGTGGATTATCTGATGATTGCTATTGATATTTGGGTGTTGATATATGATAAAGTGTAAGTACTTTGCTTTTTATTAACACCTGAATAAAGTATAGATAATTATGGTATTTTCTGGTAATTTTTGGATTGTTGTATGAATTTATAAGGATTTATAGGTTTAACAATTAATTTATGATAAGTATAAAACTACTTTATAAAACTGGGAATCGTCCAACTTCAACTATTTTCACATTTTTACAACCTGAAACTCTTCGTAAAACTCCTTCCTAACCTAATTTGATTGTTCCGGACATTTTCCGTATTTTGACTTTTTCAATCCAGAGTACGGTTTGACCCGTACGTATCCCGGCGCAAAATTTTCGATACGATAATCATTTTTATAGACCAATAAAACCCGTATAAGCGGAAGACGGAATATTTTACATTGTTTTCTCGTAAGGTGTTGTATAAGAACCTCGATTTTGATAATTATCCAAAATAAGTATCAAATTGGATCATTTTTTGCAGTTACTTAGAGGCTAAGTAACCTATTTTTCGATCCAATACGATCCATCGGGTATTTTATTACGTGCTAAATGGATTTATATTAAAAGTTATACTATCCATGTTTTGTTTTAATAGCTAATATTTCGTACAGAGAAATTGGTCTCATTTTGCATCATATGGCGTATACCATATTGATTTTCCGAACACCCGGTTAATTTAGATAATGTTTTGTTTCGTGAAAAATGATTTTTCCGGGCCCCTACCGGGACGTCAAAGCCCACATAAATATTAATTTTATTTTTTTAAAATTGTGGGACTTTCAAATATTCAATATTTTTGTATATTTGGATTATTCGTAATTTTTGGAAAATTTTGTGTTAGGTATGAATACAACACAGAGGGGGGTTAATGTGTTTTGGCTTAAATGTTTGATTTTTGACCGACTTAGGCTTTAGCAGTTGGTTGTTATCAAAGATTTAGTAGAATAGATGTTAAACATAAATAACTGTGCAAATATGTAAAACAAAGATCTTCAAAACTCACTTAAATTTATATTAAAAATCAAGCAGTGTTTTGCTACAAAATCTCTAAGTTCTTGTTTTAGAACTTAGCTTCTTTCTTGAGAGAGAACACACAATTTTCTATCTAGATTGTTCTACTTAATTAAAGGTCCAGTGTTAACTTTATAACTCAGTTAACTGCTGGTTTACACAGTGGATAATAAACATGCTATTAGCTTTTCTAAACTGTCACTTGTCATTTCTTTTTATAGAAAAGCAAATCTTCCATTTTTGGCTTAGCATATCTTTAGCATCCCGTGATTATTTTAATCTCCTCTGTCAGTTAATCTTTGCCATTGATCTTGCACATCTCTCAAGCTGCTTTTTGTAGACTTGTCAATCCAGCTATGTGAATTTTTTGTTGATTTGCAACCTTGGATATTAAACTGTTCTGCAATTCTGTACTTAGAGAAATTTCTTCACTTCGAGATCTCCAGTTAAGCTGTAGAGAACTCAACATCTCGATAGGCATGTTGGCTTGTCGATATCTCTGAAACTTCATTGTTGCCTAGACTTATCGACAACTCTGAGTTCTATAGTGAATTTTGGTTTATCGATAACTCAGAGTTCTCTAATGGACTTTGGCTTATCGATAACTCAGAGTTCTCTAATGAATGTATACTTGTCGATATCTCTGAGTTCTCGACAGACAATTCCTGAGTTCTCTACACCCGGTGGATGTTGCTTATTCATCAAGTAGTGATGGCTTATCCATCGATTAGACATTTTTATCCATCGGGTAGACATTGTTTATCCATCGAGTAGATATTATTCATCCGTCGGTGCTCTCTGGAGTTTAAATGACTTCTCGATAAGTCATTCTGGAGTTCTCGAATGATTTCTCTATAACACTAATTCTGTGACTTGTAAAGATCTTGACTTAGAATGTTTTTCACCAAACAGAATTATTCAACACCAAGCGTCTTCATAATTCTTCTGAGGTATGACCTTCTTGATCTTCTTCCAGATAGAATTCTTAGGCTTGACACTGTTTAGGGAAAAATGCTCCAGTCTTCTCCATTTACATTTTACAGACATTAAGTGTTACAAGTATGAATTACAGATTAAGGTTACAATACAACTAATCTTAGGATTGTCAGTATGACTTAGTCTTGTTATGATACATGCATGTCTTGCACAACAATCTCCCCCAATTTGTGAGAAGATTGCTTATCACAAATTCATGCCTGTTAACAAGACTAACCCCAAGTTAAGGAATGAAAATAAAATAATACAAAAGCTGATACAACACTTGTACAATGAATATTTGACAGTTTAGAATAATTAAGTAAAGACTAAGCCGTCTGATTCTTTCTCAATTATGTTCTTAATTTACACAAGTATTTCCAATTCTTCTAGGATGGGGGTGTCAGTTAGAGCCTCTATTAGTTTCAGCAAATCTGGCTTAGGATATCTAGCTAACATCTCTATCTTGTAAGTTGACAAAGAGCCAGCTTTTATATTCAGAAATCTTCCATCCTTTGATATTCTGCTCTTGCCTGCTACCTTCAACTCTTCTGATCTTCTGATATACTCAGATCATAGATGTGATATACTCAGATCATAGATGTTGATGATATTATTAGCTCCAGTAATCTTTGACATCATCTATTATATATTACAATCTCCCCCAACTTGTTCATTATGAGATTATGCACAAGTTCTGATTGATGATGTCAAAACTTTATCCAAATGCAAAAACCAAAACCTATATTCCCATCAGGTCTTCTTTTGTTGAGTTGCATTTAGATTTATTCAACATCCATTAGCTGTTTTGGCATTTAGATATATTCTCCCCCTTTTTGACATTATCTCCACGAAGAAAGATCCAGCTAAATGCACATTGTTCAAGTTGCTGTCATTGTCCATTTGGACCACTGTCTACAGCTTCAAGCTTCATTGAAATTCATGGTGATAAGTTTTAAAAAAAAATAGAAGTTTCACTTAGATCTGTAGAAAAAGTCTGTTAGTGATAAAAGTCCTAAGCTCTATTTCTTTTGAATAAGTAGTCTCACCAAAATCTCACTGCACTAGTCTCATGACTTTTGAGAGTTAGAGTTCCCTCACAAGGATTACTAAATCCATACATTCATCTACCTCTCATTTTTCCAGGAAGGATCCTGCCTCTCTTATTCTTTATTTTTCACTCAATCTTTTCTCTTATCCTCTCATGAAAGGTTAAAATGATGTTTGACCTTCAGAAATAAGAGGTGGCTGAGAAGAGGTAATATGTGATCATATGATTAGAGGAAGACCATATAGGACTAATCATACTCATTTCACCAGAAAAATGAGTGCATAAGCATCTATGACTGGGGTCACAGTTTGACTCACAGATTGCTCTTTGGTTGTGACAGTGTATTGTCCTCCACTTGTAGTGGGAACCTCCATTGGAATTGGAGAGGATTTGACTGGGTTACTGTCATGTACACCAGCCTCAAACCTTTGTGCACCTTGCAGAGCACTTGTCACATAAATGTGATAAGATTGCCCTTCTTATGACATTGTCATAGGGTAATTGTTCTTCTAGCTCTGACTGCTAAGACAGCTTCTGCTAGAGTTATGAGGGGAGTTGTTCCTTTTTGAGGAACCTCCAATTGAATTGGAGAGGATTTAGATAGCTCCCCCTCAGGAGTACTACCCTCAAACCTTTCAGTCTGTGAAGACTGTTTGTGCACATGAAGGCGCAAGAGAAACATTCATGAAATATTCAGTGAACTGATAAACTTTCATGTTTGGTGGATTCTTTTCTCAAACAACTGAATCAATTTGAAGGTCATCAAGAAATTGCTGTCCTTTAATAAAACATGTGGCTTTTGAGAGTCACCTGAGTGGGATTGTGTTTGAGTTTGTGTTTGTGTTGTTGTGCTTAGGTAAACCACAGTTTGGTTTTGAGGTGTTTTAGCTGCAGTTTTAGCACTAATACCTGTGAATTGATTATTTGAATTCCCTGTTGATGTCTTGTATTAGACCTGAAATACATTGAACAACTGTATCTCTTTGGAGTTTCATTTGACAAGTACATTGTAAGATATTTTAATTGCAAGCATTATTGCAGAGAAGACAAAATTTAATATAGACATAAGCATATAGTAATTATTACACAAACAAGAGATTTCAAGATAAGAATCAGAACTTTCATTAAACATGGAAACATAGTACATTAAGACATAGATTTAACAAGTAGATCCTAATCCTGACTACTCTAATTCAGACTCCTTCTTCTCGGCCTCCAAACTCCTTGCCCTACGCTGGTAAGCTCTGGACATGGAGTGTGCAAGAGAGATGATCCTCTCCTGCAACTCCAAAGCAGCAAGGCATTGCTGCTCAGCCACCCCGGCTCGTCTTTCCTGCTCGAAAGAGGCTTCCATTTCAAAGAAAAGAATGTCGATTTGATCATCCCACGAGAGTTCGTAAAAGACCTCAAGTGGAATATCAAAGGGACTGTAAACAACCCCCTTGAGACGGACACGAAGTCCGAAAGGATCAAAATACACTAGATCATCATCCAAATGATGGACCGGTTGATAAGCTCCATTAACAAGTTTGTAGAAGACTGGGGCATCCATTTGAATGAGAGAAAGAAAGATGAACAGGAGGTGAGTTTGAAATTTGATGTTTGTTGAGAGTAGGAGAGTGATGAAGTGATAAAGAGTGAAGCGTTTTAATTTATAGAGGGAGTAAAGATAGAAACCAAGAGACTCTTGAGTTGCCCGGATAATAGGAGTAATAATCAATAAGCCTACTAGACAGCTAGAAATGAGTAGTGGCTATTCCCCATGCAAGTACTCAAGAATATTAGTTTATTTTAAAGAGTAACTATTCCCCATGCAAATAAGCACGTACTTCCTACAGAAAAAGTAACTCACCCTATTAGCAAGCAATCAGATAGATTTATCACTATCAGCATACTCAAAACAACACCAATAATGTACTAGTCTACTAACACTGGACTAACATATTTCCACGTAAGCAAGAAATCATATAAGCATGTAAATGTGTCAATAAGTCAGAGAAATTTAGAGACAAAGTATGTCAAAAGTATTTTTATGAACATAATTTATGAATTAAATTTGTTCAGTTTTTCATACTTTTTGTTTCTTTTGATCTGTTATTTATTAAGTTCATATACTGAAGATATGAAGTAATAAATATTCAGTTTACTTAGAATTTTGAGAAATTCCAAGTTATAATTAATCGAGAAGTCTGGGTATCTATAGAAAAAGTAAAATACTTATCGAGAAGTTAAATAAACGTTTGATATTAAACTTATCGAGAAGTAATTTGGAATATGAAAAAGGTACATTCGAGAAGTCAAATGACTTATCGAGAACTCTGATAAATGCCCAATTTGTCCAAAAAGGACTGAAATAATTCTAATTTATTTGAATTAAATCAAATCGAAAATCAGAATAAATTTTCCAAAAGTATTTGTCTAAAATAATTCATTGAATTAAATTATTTTAGTTCTGAGTTATTGATAAGTCTCAAAATATCCTTGTTCAGAACTCTGTGAGTTAACACTATTAGAGAACTCTTCATGGTCTTATCGATAAGTCATTATAGAGCTTATTGAGAAGTCATTCGAGAAGTCTGTAAATAGACTTATCGAGGACTCACTCGAGAACTCTAAAATGACTTGTCGATAAGTCATTTTGACTTATCGAGAACTCAGTTCTCTATACCTTTGAGTAATGTTTTTCTGCCTTTTGTTAAGTTTACATATTTAAGATGTAAATTAACAACTAAGCAGCTTACTTAGAATTTTGAAATATTCTAAGTTAATTTTTGAGTTTGTAAGAAAGATAAATATACAGAGATTCTGAAATATTTATAATTCATATTTCAGTTAATTTCCAATTAAATCAAACTAGGTTGATTTATTAAAAATTAATCTGCTGCAACACATTAGCTGAGTTCTTGCCTTTGGATAAAGAATTGAGCATTCCAATTTCACTCACAAGTCTAGTGAAGGTTGCTTCATCCAAAGGTTTAGTAAAAATGTCAGCTAATTGTTTCTCTGTTGGAACAAAAATGAGCTCAATGGTACCATTTGCAGCATGTTCCCTGATAAAATGGTACCTAACATCAATGTGCTTTGTTCTCGAATGATTAACTGGATTAGCTACTATAGATATGGCACTAGTATTTTCACACATAATAGGAATTTTGTGTAACACTAGACCATAGTCCATTATCTGATTTCTAATCCAAAGCACCTGAGCACAACAACTTTCAGCAGCTATATATTCAGCCTTAGCTGTGGAAGTTGACACAGATTGATGTTTCTTACTATACCAGGACACAAGTCTTTGACCAAGAAATTGACAGCTTCCACTAGTACTTTTCCTATCAACCCTGCATCCAGCAAAATCTGCATCTGTGTATCCAACAGCTTCAAAACCAGTTCCCTTAGGATACCATAATCCCAAGTTTGGAGTTCCCTTTAAGTATCTGAAAATCCTTTTTACAGCCATCAAATGTGATTCCTTTGGATTGGCTTGAAATCTGGCACATAGACAAGTAGCAAACATGATGTCTGGTCTACTAGCAGTCAAATAAAGCAATGATCCAATCATCCCTCTATAGCTTGAAATATCCACACTCTTGCCTTTCTTGTCTTCATCCAACTTGGTTGCAGTAGTCATTGGTGTAGATGCAGGTGAGTATCCACCATACCAAATTTCTTCAATAAGTCATTCACATATTTGGTTTGGCTGATGAAAATACCATCACTTCTTTGACTAACTTGAAGGCCAAGGAAGTAACTCAATTCTCCCATCATGCTTATTTCATACTCACTCTACATTAGCCTAGAGAATCTTTGACAAAGCTTTTCATTAGAAGATCCAAAGATGATATCATCCACATAGATTTGAACTAGGATCATATCTTCACCATGCTTCTTGTAGAAGAGAGTCTTATCAATAGTACCTTTGGTAAAACCATGTTTGAGTAGAAATACTGACAGTGTGTCATACCAGGCTCTAGGTGCCTGTTTCAGTCCATATAGAGCCTTGAGTAATTTGTAAACAAAGTTAGCGAATTCTGGATCTTCAAATCCAGGTGGCTATTGCATATAAACTTCTTTTTCTATTTCACCATCAACAAAAGCACTCTTGACATCCATTTGATACACCTTGAAATTTGAGTGTGCAACAAATGCCAGAAAAATTCTTATTGCTTCTAGTCTTATAACAGGAGCAAAAGTCTCATCATAGTCAATTCCCTATTCCTGTGAGTAGCCTTTAGCAACCAACCTTGCTTTATTTCTAGTAACAATTCCATTTTCATCCATTTTGTTCCTGTACACCCACTTAGTTCTAATTATGCTTATATTCTTTGGTGCAAGAACTAATTTCCAGAATTTGTTTCTCTCAAAATGATTCAGCTCCTCCTGCATAGCACATATCCAATCAGGATCCAATAGGGCTTCTTCAGTTTTCTTGGGATCTACTTGAGATAGAAAACATGCATGTAGGCATTCATTAGCATTTGCACTCCTAGTTCTCACACCAGCTGAGGGATCACCAATAATAGCTTCTACTGTATGACTCTTATCACACTTTCTAGTCTGTGTCTGTTGACTAGTGCATTCATCATTTTCTTCAGTATTACCATGACTGTCATTTCCATTCTCTTCTTCTCCCCCTGAGTTTGTGCCATCAAATTCAGGTGTCTGAAGTGAGCTTTCATTCCCATGATTTTGTTTAGAGGTCTCTTTATTTGTCACTTGTTATGCCACAACTTCATCTTCCTCATCAGAATCACTATCAATGGTTAGATTTTCAAATGCAAGGGCTTCACCATCATTTACATCAAGGCATTCCAAGCCTGGACACTTGTCATCATCAAAAGTCACATCTGTGCTTTCCATAATTTTCATTTGATCAATCACATAAACTTTGTAGGCTGTTCTTTCCAATGAATATCCCAGAAAAATTGCTTCAAAAACTTTAAAGTCAAATTTTCCTACATATTCAGAGTTGTCTTTTAGAATATAACACTTGCTTCCAAACACATATAGATGCTTCACTGTAGGCTTCCTGTTAGACATGATTGAGTAGGGTGATTTGCCATGAGCTTTGTTGAAGAGATATCTGTTTTGAGTGTAGCATGGAGTATTAACAGCCTCTTCCTAAAAACTAGTTGGCAATTGAGCATCTTGTAGCAAAATTCTAGCAGCTTCAACCAATGTTCTATTTTTCCTCTCAACTACTCCATTTTGTTGAGGTGTTCTAGCTGCTGAAAATTCTTGAACAATGCCTTTGCTTTTGCAGAATTCACTTAATGTTGAGTTTCTGAATTCTGTTCCATTATCACTTATCAATCTTTTCACACTAACTTTTCCTTCAGCTTGCTTCTCAATTTTCTTGATGTGCTCAATTATGATGTTTGGAGTTTCATCTTTAGAGTACATGAACTCAACCCAAGTGTATCTTGAAAAATCATCAACCATGACAAGGGCATATTTGTTCCTTGAAATGGACAAGACATTTACTGGCCCAAACAAGTCAATGTGAATAAGTTGCAGAGGTGCACTTATGGAATTCACAGTTTTTGACTTGTGACTTAATCTTTTCATCTTTCCTTTCTGACAAGCTTCACAAACTTCCAGTTGAGAAAATTCCAGACTTGGCATGTCTCTCACAAGCTCCTTCTTGACTAAGGTGTTGATTGCTTTGAAATTCAGGTGAGATAGCTTCTTATGACATAATTTGCTTTGCTCTTCTCATGCCTTGGTGTAGAAACAGCACACTCCATCCTTATTTATTGAGTCTAAGTCTGCAACAAACAAGCTTCCATTTCTTACTCCTTTAAGAGCAATTTCACCAGTCTTTTTGCTAATAAAAGCACAATCTCCTTTGTTGAAAACAACTCGAAAACCTCTGTCTGCAAATTGACTAACACTTAAGAGATTTACTTCTAATCCATCAACTAGTGTTACATCTTCAATGACAACATTTCTAGAAATAATCTTTCCATATCCCATTGTGAATCCTTTACTGTTGTCTCCAAAGGTCACCAAAGGGCCAGCCATCTCCTCAAATTGTGATAGCAGGGCCTTATCACCTGTCATATGCCTGGAACATCCACTATCAATGATCCATATGACTTTATTTCCTTTGCCCTGCACACAATGAGGATTAATTGTCTTTAGTTACCCAAGCTGTGTTGGGCACTTTCTTCTTGTCAACTGATTTTGCAGAAGTAGAATGAGAATTTTCAGATAAAATAGAATTCATAGACTGTTGAGCATTTTCCCTTTGAGATATAGAACCAACTTTTGATTCTATGAGATCAATTCTCAATTTGTGGCAACTCTTCATCACTTTCATGTTGCAGGGAATGCAGTCAAACTTGTCACAGAATGAATAGGGATCATTAGCCTTAGCTTCATTGTACTTGCAGACTTCTTCAGGTGGATTGCTAACAATCTTTTTACAAAGATGAGTTAGGTGATTCATTGATCCACAATTCTCACACCTCTTTCTAGGAGTATTTGCAACATAAGCAAAATTATTTCTTTTATTTATCCCAATCTTTCCATTTCTATTCTTCCTTTTCTTTTTGACCTGTTCAGCTTTAATCTCCTTCACAGACTCCTTACTTTCTTGATTGGCTTTTGGTGTTTCAACAGAGATGGAAGACTGAGTTGTCTCATCATTTTTCTTTTCCTTGTCCTCATCATCTATCTCCTGTTTGATGATCAACTCTTCTTCACTGAAGTTCACTTCACATGCCTTGAACAAAGGTGATTCAACTTTCTTCAAAATAATTGGAACATCCTCAGTTTTAGTTGATTTTCCTTTATCACTGACATACTTCTTTTTGTTGTTTAAACCCTCATAATCAAGACCAATGGCAATGTTTGCACATGGCTTGTTCTTTTCATGATATTGGCCAATCAAATCAGAAGCATTTTTGAAGGATTTTAGCTTCACTTCATTCTTCTCCAGCTTTTCTCTCAATACTGCTTCAATATCACTTGCACACTTTAATTTGTTCTTTAAGTATGCATTTTCTTGCTTAGCAGTATCAAGCTCAACCAGCAACAATTCAGTCTCTTGTTTTTCACTCTCAAGTTTTTCATTGATCTTTTTCAATCTGCTAACTTCCTCATTTGCAGCAACCATGCTTGTATGAATGTGGAACATTTATGTGCTCATCTTTTCAACAGTTTCCTTATGTTGACTCACATTTAATTCAATTGTGGTAAGAGTTGGTACCTGTGATTTAGATGATGAAGAGTCTCCTTGCTCCAAGGCCATGAGTGCATAGTTTCCAACTTCTTCATCTTCATCATTATCTGAATCATCCCAGCTTTTACCTTCAGCAATATAAGCTTTCCCTTGTTGCTTCTTTAGAAGAGCATCATACTTTGCTTCCAATTCAAGATAGGCTTTGTCTTTCTTTGCCTTCTTGGGTTTCCTACATTCTATAGCAAAATGGCCCAGCTCATCACAATTAAAGCACCTTATATTTGATCTATCAACAGATCCAGTTCTATAGCCATTTTTGCTATCAGGAGTGTACTTCCCTTTTCCTTTCCAGCTGCTGTCTTTGTTGAAGGACTGTCCTTTGCTCTTGAAAAATCTTGGTTTATTCACTCTAATGTTAGAGAATTTTCTAGCCAAGTAAGCCATTGATTTATCTAGCTCATCAAGCTCATCAAGAGTGTAGAACTCATCTTCTTCATCCAATTCCAGTATGACTTGCTCTTTAGTGTCATTAGCTCTTTTCTCACTTGTAGAAACTTCTGGAGTTTGAGATCTTTGCTCATCATTGGAGGTCTGGCCATCATTCACAATTAGTGCACTTGAGCCATCCAGTACATATCCTTGACCAGCCCTTAATGATTTCTTTTGAATCATTTCAAGTACATAAGTTTTCAGAACCCCATAAAGCACTTCCAGTGTGATTTTACTCAAATCTCTTCCTTATCTGATTGCAGAGATCTTTTGTTCCAAATGGTCAGGGAGAGTAAGCAAGAACTTCAAATTCACTTCTTCAACATCATAAAATTTTCATGAAGCAAGTCATTTATCAGCTTATTAAACCTTTCAAACATATCAGTAATACCCTCCTTTGGTTTAGCCATAAAACCCTCATACTGAGAAATCAATATCCTTCTTTGATTTGACCTAACCTCCTCAGTTCCTTCACAAAGTATTTCAATCATTTCCCAGATCTGTTTAGCAGTGTCACAGTTGACAATGTTATTATACATTACATTGTCAAGTGACTCAATTAGTATCAGTTGCAAAGCATTGTCTAGGGAAACTTTCTCTCTTTCAGGTTCAGTATACTCAGAAGGATCCTTGGGAGCATAATGAGCTGGAATAACCATATCTCCATCTGTGGTTTTCTCAACTCTAACTACAGGAGTGAAGGGCCCATTCTTGAGGATACCAATGTAAAGATGATTGGCCATTCTTATAAACAACAACATTTTCTTTTTCCATAAACTGTAATTGGCCTTATCAAAGGGAGGAATCTTGATACTACTGGATTTTTTGTGTATTCATTTTTCTAAGATCTAATCTGTTTACTTTCAGATTTTGCTCTGATACCACGTGTTAGTTATGAATACAACACAGGGGGGGTGAATGTGTTTTGGCTTAAATGTTTGATTTTTGATCGACTTAGGTTTTAGTAGTTGGTTGTTATCAAAGATTTAGTAGAATAGATGTTATACATAAATAACTGTGCAAATATGTAAAACAAAGATCTTCAAAACTCACTTAATTTTATATTAAAAATCAAGCAGTGTTTTGCTACAAAATCTTAAGTTCTTGTTTTAGAACTTAGCTTCTTTCTTGAGAGAGAACACATAATCTTCTATCTAGATTGTTCTACTTAACTAGAGGTCCAGTGTTAACTTTATAACTCAGTTAACTGCTGGTTTACACAGTGGATAATAAACATGCTATAAGCTTTTCTAACCTGTCACTTGTCATTTCTATTTTTAGAAAAGCAAATCTTCCATTTCTGGCTTAGCATATCTTTAGCATCCTGTGATTACTTTAATCTCCTCTGTCAGTTAATCTTTGCCATTGATCTTGCACATCTCTCAAGCTGCTTTTTGTAGACTTGTCAATCCAGCTATGTGAATTGTTTGTTGATTTGCAACCTTGGATATTAAACTGTTCTGAAATTCTGTACTTAGAGAAATTTCTTCACTTCGAGATCTCCAGTTAAGTTGTAGACAACTCGACATCTCGATAGGCATGTTGGCTTGTCGATATCTCTGAAACTTCATTGTTGCCTAGACTTATCGACAACTCTGAGTTCTCTAGTGAATTTTGGTTTATCGATAACTCAGAGTTCTCTAATGGACTTTGGCTTATCGATAACTCAGAGTTCTCTAATGAATGTATACTTGTCGATATCTCTGAGTTCTCAACAGACAATTCCTGAGTTCTCTACACGCGGTGGATGTTGCTTATCCGTCGAATAGTGATGGCTTATCCAGTCGAGTAGACATTGTTTATCCATCGGGTAGACATTGCTCATCCGTCGAGTAGATATTATTCATCCGTCGGTGCTCTCTGGAGTTTAAATGACTTCTCGATAAATCATTCTGGAGTTCTCGAATGATTTCTCTATAACACTAATTATGTGACTTGTAGAGATCTTGACATAGAATGTTTTTCACCAAACAGAATTATTCAACTCCAAGCTTCTTCATAATTCTTCTGAGGCATGACCTTCTTGATCTTCTTCCAGATAGAATTCTTAGGCTTGACACTGTTTAGGGAAAAATGCTCCATTCTGCTCCATTTACATTGTACATACATTAAGTGTTACAAGTATGAATTACAGATTAAGGTTACAATACAACTAATCTTAGGGTTTTCAGTATGACTTAGTCTTGTTATGATACAGGCATGTCTTGCACAACATTTTGACATAATTTTTCCCGTAAATTATTAATTTTGTGCTAATAATTTTTATTAAATGATATAATTAAGACCCAAATAATTTTGGGGAGTATTATTTCTATAACTATAAATACAGCTTAACTATTATTTAATTATTAATTAATTATATAAAAACTAGAAATTATTAAAAGTTCAGTTTATTCTCTCAAATAAGTAGGGTTAGGGTTTATGTATTCTTGGAATCAAATGTGGATTTGAAGGTGATATGGGACTCCAAATCACAAGTGTAAATAGCCAGTTTTGAAGCCTTTGATCCCCTCTATCATGTTATGCCATCAAAATAATCAAATGAGGTATCAATTTTGAAAATCGATTTTCGGGTTTAATTTTAATTTGGGGGTTTTCATTCTATTGATTGTTCAATTTGTTTGATCGATAAAAATAGTTTTATTTGTTGATTTCCAGTCGTTTGATATATATAAATGGTGATTGTTTATGTACGGATTTGGTAAGTCGAGTAAAACGGTTTTATCGCGAACTTTGAATCAAATTTGCGAAGTTAATATGGATTGGTTGTTGTTTAAATTGCCTGGAATAATTTTAAATGAACTTAAGCTTCATTTTGCCGTATAGAATAGCGTATTTGGTTAAGAAATGAACAAACTGATTAGTTGCCCGGAAAAAGCTCGGCTCTGCCGGCTTTAATGGAGTTATTGATCTGGTATCATGATTCTGGCTTTGATTTTGTTTTCTGTGACGATATTCGAGTTGCAGGAGAATTGTAGGAATGATCTGGCCTTAAAAACCCGTCGAACAGTATCGGGTTGAAGGCAAATCGGGTTCGCCGGAACTCAAAGGACTCGCCAAAATCTGCGATTTTTCCGGCTTGTTCTTGAGTTTCTTGGTGACCCGATTACCCCTCTTTTGACCCGGTGGGTCTAATTCCTGACCCACTTTTGTTTTAAAATCCCCCAATTCATTTCCACAAATCTGGATCTGCAGATTTTTCTTTTAAATATAATTCAAAAATTATTTTTTATTCTAAAAATCAATTTAAATTCCAAATTTTAAATTATTTAATTATTTTAAATAATTAACTAAATTATTTTAAATTCAGAAAATCATTTTCTTTATTATTTTCAAAAAAAAATCTAAAGTTGATTTAGTTACTTATAATTTATTTTAATTATTTATTTATGGATTTAATTAATTAATTCATTTAATTTATTAATTTTACCTATAAATGGTTAAATAAATATAATTATCATAATTAAATTAAATAATGATTTTAAAATCATTTTGAGATTTTAAAAATTATATAAAATTATTTAAAATTTAATTATTATTATTATTAATTGAATTATTCTTATTTTGTTCTTAAAAAAAAGGTCGTTCATCCGATTAATACGAAACGAACGCGTCTAGACTCAGAAAAATATTTTGATTCTATTAAAAATACTTTCGAGACCTAAATTCCTTTGTATCAAAAGGTCGGTTGTTTTACGAGTCGCTCTGAGTCGGTTATTGATCGATAAATATTATTTTTAACCCGATTTCAATTCTAAAAAAATTACTGAATCCTATCTTTTAACAATTTGACTTATATATTACATGAATTATATGTTCATGTGTTATATAGTTAACATGTTTACGTGCTATGTGACCCGTATGCTACATGTTTACAGTTTTCAATGCCATGATTGGGTATACACGATCGGGTAGAGAATAAGGATACACATAGATCGAGGTGTTCAAAGCGAGACAGAGAGATTTAAAAGTAAAGCTTGTATATATGAAATACATGAGACAAGTAAATACAGAGATAAGATAAACATAAGATGGTGATTAACAAGAAGGGTCAGATAGCATGTCGATGAAATCATAGATATACCAGAACTGAGTGATATGGCGGATAGTTAAAGATCAGAGGGCTATTAATTGAGGCAAGTATTCCTAAACTTTCTTCTGATATACTACAAATATTTCTTTCCTATTCTAAATTCAGAATAGTTAAAAGTTTTATATTTCGCTGCAATTACTCTTAATTATGCATGTACTTTTCATTATTGTTCCTCTATTATCGATTGATCTCTTAAGGAAATACCTATTATTCCGGGTTATTTGCGAACCCTGAATCGGGATATTTTGAAATCAAACTAATTTGACATCAAAATACTCTACAGACTGGATGGTTACGATGAGGGTCAGGGATGAGTTGGACCCTAAGGGCCAGAGATGGCTGGACCCTTAAATACGGAGGCCATAGTGCCTGGGTACCTATATGTTGGTGGGTCTATACAGATGGGTATAGATACGCACAATACCCTGACTGATCAACAGGTTATAGTGCATATGTTGGTTCTAGTGTCCAGTCTACTTTATTGTTGATCGCCATTAACGACATTCCTTCTTGAAAAGTTTATGATTACAAAAAGAAACAAAGATTTGATTCAAGAGATGAATCAGTGAAACGTTCACTGTTCTTTTACAGGGAAATGTGATTTATGATTAAAGGCCAATGAGGGCCGATGCTTTTATTCGCTCAACTGTTTTAAATAAATAAAAGTATTTTGAAATTATTTAAAGATTATTTCCAGAAGTTTCTTTGATATGATACCTGGAAACCAATTATGATACTTGCTAGGCATTTTGACTCACTCTTACTTTGTGAATTCTTATTTCTTTCAGAATCAAATGAGGATAAAAGTGAATAGCTCTTAATAGACGGCAAAAGTGGAGAGATCCCAGCTGAAGGAAGTTGAGGTGTCAGAGTGATTAAGATGAGAAAGTTAGTAAAGAGGAAATAAAATTTTATTTAGTTATTGTAAATTTTGGAAGGTTAAATTCTTATTTCATACCATAGCCTGTAAACGATCCGGAATAATGAGGGGTTATCTGTATATTTGTTCCCAGATCCTATAATTGTGAAGAGTCGAAAGCTTGACCGAGACTGGGTAAATTACCCTGCTTTTTATATGGTTTTAAGGAAAAATGCGATTGAATCTTATGAGAACTTCGTATGAGGAAATATAGAAGAGTTTTAGTATGATCCAACTTGGAATTATGTAGTAGTACAAGCTCCGGACTGGAGGTAACGAGTTGATTGAAGCTGGCGAAAAGCCAAGGTTACAAGTTTCAAAGGCACCACCGTCATGAGAAGTTCTTATCACTTTTCGGGTGTCGCGCCAAGAATAGCATATATCATATTAGGTATACTTAAGACTAGCAAGAAGGTATGACCTTATCTATCGACAGAACATCAAATTGCATTAATTGGTTGTAAGCATAACATCAAGGGCGACGATGAGAATATCAAAAAAATACCAGATGCCAGCATTGGAGCTAGAGTACGACTAAAATGGTATGCAACGGTAAATGAAGTTTTTGTCGACTAATGAATGTAAAATAAACTTGAGAAGGAGTAAAAGACATAGCAAGGTGAACGGAACCTTATGTGGTCGTTTCTGTAATTAGATATCATATTAGTGAATGATAAGAATAACAAACAACTCATATAGTAATGACGACCATGTGGGCGATTTTTAAAATCTTAAAACAAGTTTTCAAAAGGAAGAGTTTTTCTTAATAAATTTCTAAAAGATTTTTACATAAAATGCGTTTCAAAATTTGGTTGTCGAATTACTACTTTTGTTTTTGTTAATATAAGCTGAAAATCACCTGGAAGAATAATAGAGCTAGATACCATATTGATAGTTTAGAAGGCTAAGTAGGTCCACTAATACGGAGAAGTTTGAAATTTTCTCGAAAGAAGAATGCAAACCTTGTTTGATAGTATCAACAATCAAATCAATGTGCAGAAACATTATTTATTCAATTTATAACATTATTAAAGTTTAAAAATATTCGTTGACCCAAAAGAAGCCTGAGGATGATTAAAGAAAATGAAGGAATCTTCCACACGATTGAAGAAGAAAAACATTTCTATCGACGGAATCGAGGTGTTGCATGATCGATGGTTATTCTAGGCAGCATAGATGAAATTAGAAACTATGACTATAAATTTTGTAAGAACGCGATTATGGTCGAACTATTAAAGTAATGAACATGGATGGTGAGCAACGATATCATTCTTTTCTATAAATGACAGTGTATACTCTTCTTGATTAATGAATACGAATGAGCTTTTCTCAATAATAAATTATGTGAGGCAATAAAGAAAGGAAACTTATTGTATCCCTTTCAAGTCATTCTTTATTCAAAATATTACTTTCTAATTGAGACAAGCAGTGTTATGATGTGATATTTTGTCAAAACGATGAAAAGTCTGGTGGGACGCTACCAAATCATGTTGTATGCCATATGGTACGAAAGACAGGCCATCTTGAGTACAAATATGGTTGTCTCATTCACATCTAAATCATCACTCATTCTTCCTTCTTCAATTATGATTTATTGACTTATGGATTCTTCCAATTATTTTATCATAGTATTGTCCTTTCAAAAGTATTCCTATCAGAATTATATACACAAAATCTTTTCTTGTGTAAGATCTATTCTTTGAATGTTTCGATGGAAATAGAATAATCCCATATAATAGATGGGGCCACATGTTGAGAATAGAGATGATTGCAAGTCGATAAATGTTGGACATTTATGCATAACCAAGAATCGATATGCGAATGATGCGATTGACACGAAGACATCAAATCAGGAACGGATATCTGTTATATATGATACATTTCAAGTCTAAGATTTTGGCATTAAATGGATTAGCTAGCAAACCGTATTAGGTAAATTAACGATAGAAATAAGAAACTAAAGTTGTGCGTATCGGACTATGTAAACGAATGACGGGACAGCAGCAGAAGACTAAAGAATTCTGAATAATAACTCAGATGAGTGATTAATACGTGAGAAGGTGAAATATACTTCAATCACGGGGAGATACTGTCATGAAATTTAGAAATCGAAGAAATCTCGAGTACGATAAACCTCAAGTGTGTTCTTCAAGGAACTGTTAGGACTCCTAACTCAAGTAAGTTAGTTATGGTAAATTTGATGCTTATAACTACGCTAGTGAAAAAGGTCCTATATGAAAAAACATAAATGAAGATGAAGAAATGGTGATCTAATTGCGAAATCTTTTAGAAAATAACGCTTTAAAACCAAATAAAGTCTCACAAGTTATGAGGGTATTGGTTGAGACCATGTGTTGGATATCAGAAGTTAAACAAATTAACTAATGAGAATACATACATATTGTTAAAGATAAATGAGTTGCTCCATCGGCTGAAAGATGCAGTATAATTTCTTAAAAGTAATTATTTAAGTGTCAACGGTAGAAAATATGACTAAAAGATATTCAGTAATCGGGTTTATGAACAGATATAAGTAATATAAACTGTTAATTAGAGAACTTGGACTGCAAAAAGAATTAGAAGAACCCTAGAATAAAGTCTTTGAAAAACAGAAGAACAATTTTATATTCATTAGTGATATTCCTTGATATTTTGAAAGAATAGATGAAAGGTATAGTTATATCCTTAGTTTGATAATGTTAGATATATTTGATAATGTCATGGCTAATATGTTTTATGTTTAGATTTCAGATCTTATTTGAACAGAACAAATCAGTACTTAACTGATCACTACTTATACTGGACGACAGAACTTAAGGGATATCAGTACTTATGTTATCAGGAGATAAGCATCAGGAGATAGATATCGGAACTTAAGTGCTGAAGGACGATCAGATAAGGACAGTAGCTGATTGAAGTTAAGAAGATCAAGATAAACATAAGAAGAGATATGCATGAAGAAGGAATTCCGTGAAGAATGGAATACTTGGAATAGAAGATATCTGATTGATATATTTTAGGAAGCAGAATTATATTCCATATCAATTAGCGATTATCTTGTAACTGTGTAGTATATAAACACAGACATAGGGTTTACACTATAAGTGTTATCATTATCGAGAATATTATTTACTATAACCCTAGCAGCTCTCGTGATATTTTGTTCATCACTGAGAGATAACAGTTCCGGATTGTAACAGAGTTTATTGTTTAAATAAAGTTTGTTTTCTGTTACATAAGTTCTTGAAGTTTGATTTGATTGTAATAAACACTGTATTCACCCCCTCTACAGTGAAAGTGTGACCTAACAAGTGGTATCAGAGCCTTCTGTTAACACACATACAGTTAAAGATCCAAACACAATCATGTCTGACACAGAAACTCCAACTAAGCCTACCAAAACTGAGGAATCATCAAAGACATCAACTCAGAGTCGATATGAGACTATCAGAGTTCCCATATTGAGACCATCTGAATATCCCATATGGAAGGTAAGGATGACCATGTTTCTGGAAGCAACAGATCCAGAATACCTTGATAGAATCAAGGAAGGGCCTCACAAACCTACCAAGCTCGCTGTTGTAGTTGCAGGTGAAGCAGCAATGACCGTACCAAAGGAAAAGAGTGATTACACTGCTGAAGATATAGCATCTATTGCTAAGGATGCCAAGGTACGTCACTTATTGCATAGTGCCATTGATAATGTAATGTCAAACAGGGTAATCAACTGCAAGACTGCTAAGGAGATATGGGATGCACTGGAGACAAGGTGTCAAGGAACTGAAATAGTTAAGAAGAACAGGAAGACAATACTCACTCAAGAGTATGAACACTTTGACTCTAGGACTAATGAGTCATTGACTGATGTATATGATAGATTTGTCAAACTCTTGAATGACTTGTCATTGGTTAATAAGGAGTATGATCTTGAAGATACAAACCTTAAATTCCTGTTAGCTCTTCCTGAATGTTGGGATTTGAAGGCAACAACAATAAGAGACAACTACAATCTTGATGAAACAACTCTTGACGAAATCTATGGAATGCTCAAGACTCATGAACTTGAGATGGAACAAAGAAGCAAGAGGAAAGGAGGAAAGTCAAGGACAGTTGCTCTCAAGGCTGAAGAGGAATCCCCCAAACCACCTTCCTCAAAGAAAGATAAGGGTAAAGCTCTTATCATAAAATCTGATATTGAGTCATCAAGTTCTGAGAGTGATGATGACTCAGATTCTGAAAGCTTGCCTGAAACTGATGCTGATGAGGAGATGATGAAGCTGTGTGCTCTTATGGTGAAAGGAGTCACAAAGATTGCATACAGGAAGTTCAGGAAGGGAAAGAAGTTTTCCAGAAAAGGCATAAGTTCTGATAAGAAGAATTTCAGAAGATCTGAAGGAAGAGGAGGAAAGTCTGACAGAGGAGATTACGCTAATGTTAAATGTTATAATTGTGGTGAGAAAGGCCACATATCTCCTGATTGCAAGAAGACCAAGAGTGACAAAGGCAAAGCTCTTGTCACAAAGCAGAAAAGCTGGACAGACACCTCAGACTCTGAAAGTGAGGAGAACTATGCATTGATGGCAAATGCTGATAAATCAAGTTCTGAGAGCAGTTCTGAAGCTGCTGAAACAAAGGTACCTCAGACTACTTATGCTTTTCATACTGATGATATTAATGAGTTGAGAAGATATCTTAAAACCATGTTTGTTAGTTATAGAGATCAAACTTTAACATGTGAAAGATTAACTTCTGAAAATCTTGCTTTTAGGAAAAGAAATGATTTCTTAGAAAAAGAGTTAGTCATGTTCATCAAACTCAGCAGGATAGAGATGATGCTTTTTATGTTAGGGATGAAGTGCTAAAAATGAATGAATCTCTAAAAACTGAGTTAGAAAAGGAGAGAGAGATTATCAGAACTTGGACTAACTCTGGCAAAACAACTCAAAATTTGCTAAGCAGTGGAAACTGGAAAGAGGGCTTAGGCTATGGAGAAAATAAAATGAAAAAGGAACTGTAGAAATTAAGCCTGTTGATAAGCAAAAGCCGAAGTTAAAACCTGTTAAGTTTGTAACTGAAAAATCTGAAAATGAGAAATCAGAAGTTAAAAAGGAATTAGCTTCTGACAAACTAAAACAGGAAAAGACAGCTGAAGTTAACATAGGCTTAATGACAAAGAAGCAGCTTAAGCATAAGCTGAAAGATGTTAAGAATGCAAACAAGGTAAAATCACCTAGGAAAAACAGGAATGGAAAGGAAGGTGTGAATAAAAGCAATAACTATAAATCTGATTCCTGATGCTCCTAGGAAAGCATGTCATAACTGTGAAGTTCTAACCATCTGGCTTCTTTTTGTAGGAAGAATAAGAATATTAACTCCTTATCTACAAAGTCAGGAGTTAAGAGTCAGTCTGTTAGATACAAACCACAAAATCCTTGTTTTCATTGTGGTAGTTTATGGCATTCCATTTATACTTGTAAGGAATATCATAGTTTGTACTATGATTATTATCAAATAAAACCTTCTTTAAAGAAAGTTTCTGTTGTTCCTTCTAGTGTAAGTTCTGATTCAAAGTCTGGTAGTATAAGTTCTGATAAGAAAACTGTTAACATAAAATCTGATGCTAAATCCGCTGCAAATGTTAACAAACCTAAAAAGGCCAAAGGATCCAAGCAAGTCTGGGTCCTTAAAACTAATAATTAGTGGTCTTTTTGATTGCAGGGCAACAGGAAAAATATTTTAGTTCTGGACAGTGGATGTTCAGGACATATGACTGGAAATAAGGCCCTGCTATCAGACTTTGTGGAGAAAGCTGGCCCAAGTGTTTCTTATGGAGATGGCAACATTGGAAAAACTTTGGGATATGGCAATATCAATCTTGGGAATGTCATCATTAAAGATGTAGCTCTGGTCTCAGGACTTAAACACAACTTACTGAGTATAAGTCAAATCTGTGACAGAGGTTATCATGTTGATTTCTTTGCAGAACATTGTGAAATAGTTAGTAAATCTAAAGAAAAAATTGTTCTGAAGAGATTTAGGCGTGGTAACATTTATGAAGCTAAGCTTTCAACAAGTTCTGATGGTTCTGCAATCTGTTTAGTGAGTAGAGCCTCAACTGAAGAAAGCTGGAATTGGCACAAGAAACTCTCTCATTTAAACTTCAACAAGATAAATGAATTGATCAAGAAAGATCTTGTGAGAGGACTGCCAAAATCAGTGTTTGTTCCTGATGGTCTTTGTGACTCATGTCAGAAGGCTAAACAAAGAAAATCTTCGTTCAAGAGCAAGACTGAATCATCAATTCTTGAGCCTTATTATCTGCTTCATGTTGATCTATTTGGTCCAGTGAATGTCATGTCTATTGCAAAGAAGAAATATGCGTTGGTCATAGTAGATGAGTTCACCAGATATACATGGGTGTATTTCTTGCACATAAAAAGTGAAACTGCATCTATCCTGATTGATCATGTCAAACATCTGGATAAATTGATCAAAGATTCTGTGAAAATTTTGAGGAGTGATAATGGCACTGAATTCAAGAATCTGATAATGGAAGAGTTCTGCAAAAATCATGGAATAAAGCAGGAATTTTCTGCTCCTGGAACTCCACAGCAAAATGGAGTTGTTGAAAGAAAGAATAGAACTCTCATTGAAGCTGCACGAACAATGCTTGAAGAAGCAAAGCTTCCAACCTATTTCTGGGCTGAAGCTGTGCAGACTGCTTGTTTTACTCAAAATGCAACACTCATTAACAAGCATGGAAAAACACCATATGAGATGGTGAAGAACAAGAAGCCAAATCTCAAATACTTTCATGTATTTGGATGTAAGTGTTTTGTTCTCAAGACTCATCCTGAACAGCTATCCAAGTTTGATCTAAAAGCTGATGAGGGAATCTTTGTGGGATATCCACTTTCTACAAAAGCCTTCAGAGTCTATAATTTGAGAACAAAAGTGGTCATGGAATCTATCAATGTCTCTTTTGATGACAAGAAGATCACTGGACTTGAAGATTGCATTGATCATGATCAGCTGAGATTTGAAAATGAAGATTCATATTCTGATACCTCAAGTCCTGACAGTCTAAGTCCTGATACTGTAAATTCTGATGGATTAAACTCTGCTGTTATTGAAACTGTGGTGACTACGTCAAAGGAAGATGCACCAATACAGGGGGAGCATACTCAAGATATTATCACATCTCAAGAAGCATCAGAACATACATCTGGCTCTTCAAATTCTGATTCGTCAAGTTCTGATAAGCCAAGTACTGAAAATCTAAATACTGGAGGATCCAACTCAGAGAGCATAGTTTCAGGGGGAGCATCAGAAAATGAAACCGAAGACAGCATGAATCATGGGGGAGCATCCAGTTCTAGAGAAAATCTTCCATCTGCAAGGAAGTGGACAAAATCACATACACCTGATTTGATAATTGGAAATCCTGAGGCAGGTGTCAGAACTAGAACAGGTACTTCGAATGAATGTCTTTACAATTCTTTTCTCTCTCAGTCTGAGCCAAAGAAAGTGGAACAAGCTCTTCAAGATGCTGATTGGGTGCAAGCAATACAGGAAGAGTTGAATGAATTTGAAAGAAACAAAGTCTGGACCTTAGTGCCAAGACCTAAGAATAGATCAGTTGTTGGTACAAAGTGGGTATTCAGAAACAAAACTGACAGTGATGGCATAATTGTAAGGAACAAGGCAAGGCTGGTTGCAAAAGGATATTCTCAACAGGAGGGAATTGACTATGATGAAACATTTGCTCCAGTTGCTAGGTTAGAAGCCATAAGGATATTCATGGCTTATGCTGCTCACAAAAAGTTTACTGTCTTTCAAATGGATGTGAAAAGTGCTTTTCTCAATGGAGAATTGGAAGAGGAAGTATATGTTGAACAACCTCCAGGCTTTGTAGATTCCAAACATCCAGATTATGTCTACAGGCTTGATAAAGCACTTTATGGACTTAAGCAAGCTCCTAGAGCATGGTATGAGACTTTAGCTCAGTTTCTTCTGGAAAGTGGATTCAACAGAGGAACTATTGACAAAACACTGTTCTATCTCAACCATGGCAAGGACTTACTTTTGATCCAGATTTATGTTGATGATATTATTTTTGGGTCTCCAAATGACAAACTTTGCAAAAAGTTTGCCAAACTAATGCAGTCAAGATATCAGATGAGTATGATGGGAGAACTCAGTTATTTTCTGGGCCTTCAAGTAAAACAGAGTGAAGAAGGAACTTTTATTTGTCAATCTAAGTACACCAGAAACTTGCTGAAGAAATTTGGAATGCAAGACTGTTCAAGTGCATCCACTCCCATGGCCACTGCAACAAAACTGGATAAGGATACTGGTAATTCAGTAGATATTACTGATTACAGAGGTATGATTGGCTCACTTCTCTATCTAACTGCTAGTAGACCAGATATCATGTTTGCTACCTATCTTTGTGCAAGATTTCAAGCAGATCCAAGAGAACCTCACTTAACAGCTGTAAAAAGAATTTTCAAGTATCTTAAGGGTACAACTGATCTGGGATTATGGTATCCTAGAGAATCAGATTTTAAATTAATAGGTTACTCAAATGCAGATTTTGCAGGTTGCAAAATTGACAGGAAAAGCACAAGTGGTAGCTGCCAATTTCTTGGAGGCAGGTTGGTTTCTTGGTATAGCAAGAAACAAAAGTCAATTTCCACATCAACTGCAGAAGCAGAGTATATTGCTGTAGGAAGCTGCTGTGCACAGATTCTTTGGATGAAGAATCAGTTACTGGATTATGGGTTAACATATTTCAAAATCCCTATTTACTGTGATAATCAAAGTGCTATTGCTATGACAGGTAATCCAGTTCAACACTCTATGACAAAGCACATCAGCATCAGGTACCATTTCATCAGGGAACATGTGGATGAAGGTACAGTGGAATTACATTTTGTTCCCACAGATCAACAAGTAGCAGATATCTTCACAAAACCACTGTGTGAAGCTACCTTTACAAAATTGGTAAATGAACTTGGAATGATTTCAGGTTCTTTCTCTAAATCTGCTTAAACTTGTTCTATGTTATCAGACTTTATGATCAGTATTTACAGAATTAATCTCTTTGTATATTCTGTGCATTAATTGATAAATGTCTTTAAGTACTGACTGTTGTCTGATATATGTTTCTAAACTCTGATAAGTGATATGTCTGTTTCAGTAACTATTTAATCCTATGAGGATAACTGTGCTAGATACTGATCTACTAGTCTTCAATAAACAAATGATCCCATGAAAGAAGTAATTATTTCTGTGGAAATCTTATGACACAAGCAAATTCTGATACTTGAGCTTAGTTTAGTTTACTTTATTCATCTTATTACTAAGTCCCAAATTAGAATAATGCTACTCATCTGTTTAAGTTCTGATTCTAGTAAAACTGCTGAATGTACTAAGTGCTGATAAACCTCACTTATCAAAAGAAAAAGAATCAAAGAATAAAATCAGGTACTCCTTTGAGATCTAGAGTAAAAATGTGGAAGGGACGACCCAAGTGCATTGCTGGTATTAAGTAAATATGCATCAGAAAAGCAAAATATTTTCTTGGTGACTTTTCACACTCTATGATTACTGGAGAAATACTCTGATAATAGCATAAATTCTGATAAACAGTCGTGACTCACTTACACTGAGAAGCCTCTGTAAAATAGAATTTCAAAAGATGCATAAAATTAGCACAAAAACAGTTGAGGTGGACTCATGCATGAACTCATTTATCAGTAGGTTTCAGGATAATGACAGCTCTTTAGCAAAATTTTAATTATGACTTATTTCTAAGATGTACTGAAGTGAATCAGACTTTACTCTTTGTCTGTTATTTAGCTTAATGCACACACTAATCACTCCATATGAATGATGAAATTTCTGTGGTGGTCTATGTGATTTTAGATAAACAGTCATTGTGTCACTTTTGCACAAATTCTGAGGACAAGTTCTAGTTACATGTTCTGATGATTAAGTTCTGACATTCATAACTAAGAACTTGTATGAGTATTTACTAAGATAGATATTCCTTGTTCGAGTTAAGACATTATGTTCTGATGACTGTTAAGTTCTGGTATAGGTCTAAGTTCTGATTTTTCAGTCTAACCCTTTACTTGCCTTATCTGTGAGTAAAATTTGGTAACAGTCTCAGATTAATTTCGAAATGTTGAAGTGGAAGATTAATAGTCTATGGTTAAAACATAATGGCACTCGTCCTTGAACAATTCACTCTTGTTACATGTGCACATTCCTTTTCCAATGACTGTTATTCTTTTTCAAAGTCTAGGGAGACGAGGTAGAATTAATTCTACCTGTCAGCATTAAATATCTTTGCGTCTCTTGGCATTCTCTTGCCTATATATGCAACCACTTCACATCAGTCTTTCCATCACATTCTTCTCACACACTTATCCTCCTTCTTCTGTCAAAAACACAATGGTTCGATACAACATGTCTTTGAACACACAAACCTTCACAATGGAGCTCAGTTGTGCCGAATGGCAGCAGGAGTGGCATATAACAGCCATTCCTGAGGAGATCTGGGACTCTGTCCCACAGGAGGTGCTGGCTCACCTTCTATTCTTCGAGATGGATTACCATCGCCATCTGGAGCGCCTGGAGGAGGAAAGGAGGGAAGCTATCCATCAGCAAGAGCGAATCATTCGACTCGCTATCTTGTTTGTCGAAGATAGGAAGAGGAAGATGACTTAATCTCGTCTTCTTCCTGTTCTTCTTCATCCTCAGCGTTGTCAGGCTTCTTAGCTAGGACTAAAGCTGTTGACGTTAGGATTATAAGCTTAGGGAAAATCTTGTACTGATGTAATTTCTATTTCATATATGTATTGACTTGATATATTAATGAAAACTGTTTTTACTTCAAGATTTTGTCTCTGAGTTATTTTATCTGTGTTGTTAAATCCTGCTTGATATTCTGATGACCATTTAAATTTTGTCTTTATTTAAGTTCTGCTTCTTTGTCAGCACTTATTCATCGAAATTATCTCGGTCATTTTTAACATGATTCATTTTCAGAATATTAATGTTGCAGTGAAAAATAATTCAATCAGTGATAACGGTTTCAATTTTGAATTAAAACTGTGTCTCTTGATAACTGAAATGGTTTTTCCTTGAAACAAGGCAACTGGGTAAGTAATCATTCCTGTTTTCTCGAGCCCAGTAACTATCCGTTATTACTGCATGTCTGACAGGTGTCCAATGGTAACATTTTTTTTCAGAGTATAAGAACAACAGAGAGAAGATTTCTTTAATCTTTTATTTTCTTTATACTTTATCTCTCTTCTTACTTTTACTCTCTTTCTCATTCTTTCTCACGTTGGTTTTTCATACAGACATTATCTCACACACCTAACAGGCATACTTGAATTTCAATATTTTTTCACATGGCACCAAAGGATTTAATCATTGATGGAGCAAAGTTTGTTCCAAACAACTATGCTGCAATTCTTGATCATGCTGAAGCTCCATCTGAATTGCATTTTGTGCAAGATCTTCTTGCACATAGTGAGGTTGGGTACGCCTTAACTCAGCCTGAATTATTTTCAAGTCAACAAGTTCTGCGGTTCTGGAGGACTGGAGTTTATGATGATGGTGGTAAACGAGGAACTCCCAGTATTATCTTCCAAGTGGGTGATTCTTCCTATGTAGTCACTCCTGGTACAGTACGAAGAGCATTACATCTTCCAGAAGATTGTACCTTCTCTATACCAGAGGAATCAAACTCATTTTGATTTTGCAACTGGAATAATTGGTTTTATTGGGGATAGGATGACAGAGGATCGAGATGTTGTTTATTTTGCTAGATTCTGTCAACTTATTTATACGTATTGTACTGCTGAACCCCAGTTAGTCAGCACTCAAACCCCACCTTTTAAGGTTGCAAAAAGGTACTTTAACGACCTGATAAATGCTGACACAAAGAAATCAATGGTGAGACAATTACAGATTCCTCAGTCTGTGAAACAGATTCTGGTAAATGCTGATCCTGCTACTTACAAATCTGTTTACTCAAATGTTCAACCAACTCACCATAACCAAAATCCATCAACCTCAGTCCCTACCTCTCATTCTACTCAACCTACCCTCAGAACTTATCTCAAATCTTATCTCTCCACTTCACAGACTGCTCAACCTTCTTCTTCAGCACCTACTGTGAAGCCTACATCCTCTAAACCAAAGAGAACAAAGACTGTTCCTCAAACATCTCAGAAGAAGAGGAGGATTACTTTGAGAGATGAATCAGATTCTGAGGATCAGATTCCTTCTTCAGAACCTGTGGTAGATGAAGCTGAGAAGGCAACTTCTCAGAAGGATTCTGCAATTGGGGGTTCTAGGCTTCTCAAGAGGCTTAGACGTATGACTGTTCCTGAAACTCCCAAGGAATCCAAATCAACAAGGAAGTACAAGAAACAGAGGGCACATAGGCCAGTTTCAGATGATGAGGAGGAAGCAGCTAAGGAAGGGGATCAGGAATCTCTGATCTCACAAGACAAGGAATTTGCTCCAGTCACTTCTTCTCCATCAACTCCATCTCAGGAACCTGTATCTGACAAGGCTAATTTACCTTCTATGTCTCTTGTTGATCCAGGCACAAGTGCTGAAATTGATATTCAGAACCTGGTTGTGCCTGAAATACTTTTCTTAGAAGCTCCAACAACAAATAATCCTTCCACAACACCTGTTCCTGATGCTGTTCAAACTCCTGAGTTATCACTAACACCTTCTCTGCATCAAGATGCTGATGATCAGTGTAATAACCCCAATTTTTGAGAAATTTTGAAACCCTTATGAATAGTGTTTTTGCTGAACGAGAAAACTTTTCATGCCACGCTATGTAGGGGTTCTGTTATTGATCTTATGGGATATTATTAGTACTCTATGTGGTATATAAGTGTATGTAAAGATCGTCAGAATCCAATTCCGAACACTTTGATTTTTCCCGAAAATCCACAAGATACGGAGAGAATTGAGTATAAGGTAAGAGGATAAAAATGATTTAAATTAAAGGATTATAAGAGAGGATCATAGAAGGAATACAATATATTGAGAAAGGTTAAGGGAACCTAAGTAATAAGATCCCGGGTATGATCCCTCAAACGATAAACGAGAACGAAAGATAAGCGAACCATAAAACAAATAAGTGACCAAGAGACAAGCTTGTACAAGAAGCCAGGGATTGTGACATCATCAAACCACAAGGTGTGGACAAGTGGGAGCATTATGACATGTGCAAGGTGACACAAGCATGACATGGGAAGGAAGGAGGTGTGGTTGAATGAGAACCACACAAATTCAAGGGCAAGAAGGTAATTGACTAAAGCAAATACAAAAACCTAGCAACCAAGCAAAACAAATCACAAAACACCAAATCCTCCATTTCTTCATGAAGCTCTCGGCTTCTTTCTTAAGAAATGGGAAGTCCAAGCTCCTCCACTTACTATTTAGCAAGGTAATTATCTAAGCTTCCCCATGGATAGTTACATACTTCCTATAAGTTTAAGCTTCTAATTCCAAGCCAATCTTTTTCTATAAATCATGAAAGAAGATGGTGAATAGTGTTTTCAAGAACTAAAATTTGTGTTCTTGAAGTTTTGTTTAGATTAAGCTTGGATAAGGGCTTTAAAGGTAATTCCAAGCCATTCTCTTGATTCTCCACTCTCCAAGGAAGGTATAAACTACAAACCCTAGCTTTAGTTTTGAGTAATTAGGATTGAATGTGTTTGATATAGCATATGTGAAGCATGATGCTTGATTGGTTGAAGTTTGGTTGAGTTTGTAGAGATTAGTTGGTTTTGTTGCATTGTTGGAGTTGTAAATCTTGGTAATTAGTTAAAGAACCTAAGTAAAGCTTTTAGTTCATGTGAGGAATAAGTATAAATGGTTAATGTGGATTTGTTGGGGCTGTTATGATGTGGTTTGGAGGAATATTGGTTGTATGATTGAATTGGGGTTGATTTGTGGTTGGTATTGAATGGTTTAAAATTTGGGAAATCGCGTACACATAGCCGTCGTAACGTCCGATTTTCTGTAGACTGTTTTTGTGCATAACATTAGGACCCGAGAACCCCCTGCTAGATTATGACCACTGCCATGTTTAGATAGCTCATGTTACGAGCTTCATTTTGATATGTAGTTCGTTCGATTCCGACGCACGGTTTAGGAGAAACGACCGTTTCAAGTAACGGCGTTTCGCGAACGAAACTTTTCCCCTCGCCTTACTTTGAAACATAGGTTAAAGACCAAAAAGGGTTAATTAATGTATGAAACATTTATGGTAAGTGTGTTAGGCAGTTGGTAAGACACTCGCGAAGGAATCGCTTTAAAACTCGTAAAGGTTAAATTATTAAAAATGGTGGAGCCGAGGGTACCCGAGCGACTTAAGCAAATCAGTGAGCGCAAAACAAGCGTTAGAGTCCAAGTTAGTTAAAGTATAGAATTACAAGTGATTTTGGTTTAATTCCAACTTACTTGTTGTTTATAGGTTACCAGACTCGTCCCGAGCCATTCGTAACCCCAGTTGCTCAGGCAAGTTTTCTACCCGTTATACTGTTGTTGTGATGTATATGTGTATATGCATTATCTTGTGATATCGCATGATTGTTATTAGCAAATTTTGCGATATATTGTAGCATGCTAATATGGTATATATGCATGTCTGTTTCGTAATCTGGTTATCTATCTGTTGATTTCAATGCTTATAGTTGCATAATACCTATGCTAGAAATAAGCAAGTAGTTGTGTATACCCTTAGTATAGGGGATAAAAGGTGAACATATTTCTAAACCGGGAGTCGATGTTCCCGAGTATATTATATATATATATATATATATTTATATATATATATGGATATAGTTTTTAAAACTATTAATCGAATAAGGTTTATTTGATAACTTTAACTTTATTTTATTATCGAATATTATTTTGAATATTATTCGAAGGCGTATGACTCCTTTATATTAAATGAATATTATTTTGAATATTCATTCGAGGACTTATGACTCCTTTTATTTATTTATCTGAATATTATTTGAATATTCATTCGAGGGCTTATGACTCTTTTATATTATTTATTGAATATTATTTGAATATTCATTCGAGGGCTTATGACTCTTTTATATTATTTATTGAATATTATTTGAATATTCATTCGAGGGCTTATGACTCAGTTTATATTATTTAATGAATATTATTTGAATATTCATTTGAGGATCTATGACTCCGATTATTTGCTGAAATATATTCTTTATTTTATTAAAGAATAAGATGTTAATAATCAAACTTATTTTCGATTATTCAAATAAAGATAATACTTTCATATAAGTATATCTTTGGTTATTTAATACTCGTTTCAAGTATAAGTTTTAATACTTCTACTTCAATTATTTTTATAAAGATTATTCTTTATGGGAATATTATTTAAATAATAATATTCAGTCATTTTCTAAATATTCTGGGGACTGATTTACTTCATTAAATCAGCTTTACTCGAAACACTCTTTAAAGTGTTTTCGAGTCTTCAAAATGATTTTTAAAGTCAGAGCGGATCCCAAAACTCATTTTTATATTTAAGATCTTCCTTTTTAAGGGGATTTAAATACTCGCTCAAAACCTGGGGAATCCGGCTCTGTGGTGTATTTTATATTCGCAACGAGGTTGCAGTTTTGGTAAATGAATTGATTACTTGCCCAACGTTCGGGAAGTAAGCCCATCTAATTGAGTCGGCATAAGCGACAGGCCGGGGTACGGTCTATGAATGTGTAAGTGGCTGGGTGGCAGTCCATCAACGCGTGAGGGGCCGGGTAACGGTCTAGCGCGAGGTCCTAATGCGGCCAGGGTGATGACCGGTGAGGAATTCATCCATCTACAGTAGAAAAGGTTACTTATTGGTATCTTTGCCTGATCAGCAAGATATCTGGTTTATGCCAAAATTCTTTTCCTTTCCAAAATTCATTGGATGTTTCAAACTCTGTTCATACTTTACATAACAGAGGTTCCAGGAAATGTTTTAGAGATATATATATGTGGATATATATATATCGGGACGAAATAAAGTATCTCGTAACTTTATTTCATTCAATAATATTTCAAAGATTGAATCTATTCAAATCTTGTCTTGTAGTCTCATCTATGTGATGAACTTTTGAAACTGATTATAACTTGAACGGTGGTAGTTCAAGTAGTATTGGGAAAGATATAAGTATATTGGGGTATTTGGTAACCTCATCTTTTAAACTTATATCTAATTAATAATTGTCTTATGTATGACAAAGATTTTCAGAAAAATGTTGAGACAAGGTTAGATATATGAGATCACCTTGCAACGATATTTTTTTATACAGTTATACACTAGGACTTGTGTATATTATGCATGGAAGAGGACTTCCAATATTTTGAAAAGTATATATGTATATATACTGAATATTTTGCGACTTCATCGCATTAAGTTATCAACTTGGTTCATTTCTTTTGACCAAGACTTTCATGAGTATTATGAGTAGGCTCATATATTGTAAATCATTATACATATTATTTTGGTGGGCTTGCTGCTCACCCTTGCTTTATTTCTTCATCACACAACAACAGTTAGGAAAGATGGCCAGACTCCAGCAGACCCAGCGCAAGCGCGTGGGAAGCGTCTCGCGTCTTCCCGTTGATGTTGTAGCTGCTATAGCTGCAGAGGTAGATCTATTGTAGATCAGACCATCTACTTTTGAGAATCAATTATGTATAATTATAACTTGTGGCAGATAATGGCAATTAACTGTAAATTTATCAAGTAATCATTTTGGGTTGTAATAACTTTTAAATTGGGGATTCAAAGACTTGTACTTATTTAAATTTCATCTCTGAGACTATAACGGGTTGTGGTGTGTGTTAGTGTGGGGTCACAGCATAAGGTTATTTATTATTAATTAAGTGAAGTGATATTGTGGAAAGAAAGACCGTGACGACCCGGATCCCCGACCCCGGATCTGGGGGTGTTACAGAAATGGTATCAGAGCTAAGCGTTATAAACCTCAGAGATGATGGGACGTTAAGATAATAAGTTCACTAAGATAATAAGAACTCTTGCCAAGTTCATAGTCGGACTACCTAACGTAGTACTGACAGTTAAAACCCTTATGGGAACCCTTATAAATGTAGCGATAGAAGCGTAGTTCGTTATCGTATATGGTAGCGGGACTCCGAACCCTGAAGTTGAGGAACATCAACGCGATGATGTTTTATTATTTATTGGGGATCAGATTATGGATCCGATAGAGCGTCCTAACGCGGGACCGGATGATGTTGATATTGAGGATGTAGCGGTTGAGGATGTTGTCCTAGAAGGGATAGTTGCTGAGGAGGATCCCATGGAGGATCCTGACAAGAATGAATAAAGGACCACTGATGAATTGATGACCATGGTTTGGTCGACTACCAGAGGTAGGATTGGCCGGTAACTACCGGAGGTTCGTTCAAGTTGTAAAGATAGTAGCCCCTTTAACGCGGCTTACTCGTAAGACTGAGAAGTTCGAATGGACAGAGAAATACGAGAACAGCTTTCAAGAACTGAAGCAGAGGTTGGTGATGGCCCCTATGCTGGCGTTGTCGGATGGAAAAAGGAGATTTTGTGATTTGTAAGTGACGCTTCGCATAAGGAATTAGGGTGCTTCTTAGCACAGCAAGATAATCGCGTCTGCGTCAAGACAATTAAGGTAATATGAAATTCGATATCCCCGCCCATGAGCTTAGGCTCGTGGCAATAGTTTTACCCTAAAGATTGGAGGCACTACTTGTATGGAGAGAAGTGCGAGAATTACCTAAGCCATAAGTGCTCTAGTACATTCTTACGTAGAAAGAGCTCAACATACGCCAGAGGAGGCGGTTAGAGCTGATCAAGAATTATGATTGGGAGATTCTTTATCATTCGGGGAAAGCCAATATGGTGGCTGATGCCCTTAGTAAAAAGGAGAGACTCAAGATGATAATGTCTTTTGGAGAGTTTATAAGAGATTTTGAGAAAATGGAAATAGTAGTGAAGGTAACCGGAGCCGGTACCGAAAAGCTGTTTGAGATTGCAATACAGCCCGAATTATTGGAAAAGGTCATATTGTGCCAGAAAAAGTTATGAGTGAAGGCAGAGAGCCAACAATTAGATAAAAGATTAATATCGAGAAAGATGATAAGGGAATAATGAGGTATTCCTATAGAATTTGGGTTCCGAAAGTTCAAGAGCGTAAGGATGAGAACTTAGATGAGAGCCATAGTTTGAGGAATAAGATTTAGAGCAAACCCTGAACATGATAGTCAGGGAGGTCGCCATCAAGATAGAAGGAACCCATGACATAATGGAGTGGAAAATGAGGATTTTAAATTAAAAGATGACCCCAATTATGGGGAGTAGGATGAAACATTTCATACTAAGGAAACAGAAAGTCGAGTAAGGAAAGGAGACCCGAGACGGTACTCCTATACGGCAATTCATGGACCTGTCTAGACAGAACTTAGACTATTATCCCCAACCACCACCTTGAGGAAACAATGTGGTGTGAAATTCTTTCAGGACCTCTAAGTCGCTAAGCTCTCAGAGTTCCAAGGAACAAGCTAACCCAGTCGAGGCAAGAGCCTGGCTAAAGGAAATAGAGGAATCATTTGAGATTCTAAATGATTGATGAACCACAAAAGACTGTTTTGTCACTTACCCTCCTAAGAGAGAGACCACCCGCTGGTGAAAGACCAAGAAAGGCACGGAGCCAGAGGTTAGAATAAACTGATTTAAGTTCAGTCAATTGTTTTCGGGAAAGTAATTCCCAAAGATAAGGAGATAGTGTAAAAGCTTTGGAGCTAGAACAAAGGCAGACGAGTATGATAAATTATGAATCTAAGTTGTAAAAGTTGTCAAGATTCGTTCTGAGGACATGAATCCAGAATGACAGGATGTTTGAAATCAATGTTTATGTTGTGTTGGTCCATGAAATAACGATAAGAGAAAGGAAAATAAAAAGAAACTGAAGTGGAAAGGAATATAAAGGCAATAGAGTTTGAGGAATGATAAAGGAATTGGGTATGAGGAAACCCTAAAGACTCGTAGCAATAGAAATAGAAAAAGTATGCATTCGTCAGGATGAGGGTGATTCACCATAAGTTAAAATTGATGGTTGAGGGCATAAGAGATACATATTGTTTATCCCCTATAAGTTGGGAGGATTCGAGGAAACCTTGAGATAATTCGAAGGATAAATAATGAGACGCGGATAGACTAAGGGGATAAGGAAGTAAGAAATTAGGAAAAATTGGATGAAGGAAGTGACCTTCAAGAAGGTGAAATGTAAGACCAGTGGCTTGATACCCAGAAAGGGAGACGCCAGGTATGGAAGATATCCCAACATTGAGGTGACTGTTGAGATAAACAACAAAAGTAAATAAGGAATTATTAAGAAGAAGTTCACGTTGAACATGACCAATATCTTTCAGAAGCTCCATGTTATCATTACCAAATCAGGAAAGAAAAGCGGTTGACCATTGTTATCTTTTTGAGGCCATATGGATTGGCCTCAATTTGAATAAGGATGCTATTATGAAATTAGACATATACTATCGAGGTGGGAATGATTGAATAAGACACCCTTATCAGGGATATATGACTTGATTTATCCATGGAAGGATGCAGGTACCTTTTAAAGGTGGAATTAAGGATAGAACATTGGTAACTTAAAATGAATCCTAGGGGACTGCATAAAGGTTGGCATGTCACCCTTAATAGGGACAGTATGAGTTTTGACAGTATGATTGGGAAAGGGTTAAGGTAACAACAACCTTTAAGAATCAGTGGAGAAATTTTGCAAAAGTATATAGACAATGGTTCTACTATTAGTAAATGGTATTGTGATATGCCCTGTATCTAGGGAATACAGGAGGAACGATTGAAGGATAACCTTAGAGGTTTTACAAGGAGAAAGGAAATATTCAAAATTCTCAAGAATAGAAATGTGGATAAAGGAAATATGACGTAATTATAATGATGCCAAGTGGGGCACGTGTTAAACCACGAGAAAGTATGGATCGAACCAGTAATGGTCAAAATTGTTCAGGGCAATTAGGACTTAAGAAAAAAAAATGTTCTAAGTATGATTGAGAGTCAGTCTTGACAGTGATTAACCTCTAAAGACTGAGGCAATAACTTATGGAAAAATGGTGATATTTTTTTTTTCCCATCCGATTTTAAGGAAAACATCTTCACTCAAGCAGTGATCGGAAATAAGGTAGAAAATTTATTTGGAGGTGGTTAAAATGACATTGACTGTAAGGAAATTTTACTATCAGGAAAGGCCAAAGAGGTGGCCGACACTTTAAAGGTAAGAGGATAATTATAGGCGCGTGTGCCAAAAGAATACAGTGATGATGGTTAAAAATTTGAAGGTTGAATTATGGTTTGGAAGATTGACATTCCTTGTGATGACTGTGCAATATCCAACCGTAATAGTAGTTGGTAAAGGTTTAATTCGTGTAATCGCCAGGAACGGGCTATCTATCTTAGAAGGTCCTATCTTAAGATAAGCCAGGACCATATTTCAAAAAGGGCTAGATGAACCCTTGAGTTAATTCTTCTATTTAGGGCGTATGATTAAGAATGGTATTAACCTGCTATCGGTGCTTTGATTGAAACTCTTCTGCAATTTTATATGCTTCATGTCATGTATGTATGTCAGGATCAGGAGTGTACTCCATGAATCATGAATGGTGATTATGTTACCTCCTTAGAAGGATTTGATACGACATGTATGGACTCCGTATGGTTAGCTATTAAGACTTCATGGAAAATGAATGACGACAGTAGGTCAGTGGTGGACCATAGTAAGGCAGCAATGATTCTGCGAGTATTGAGCTGATTACAACCGTGAGAGTTGTATTGGAATGGGTGTTGAGATTGAGTACCACTAATCGGGTCGTGGTAGTGTATAAGTTATCATTGATAGACTAATTAAGTAGAGTATCTACCTAGTGAATAATTATTCTTTCTTATCAATAGAGAGTCGTATTATTATACGAGGAAGGTTGCAGTGCAAGCATAGAATTCTAGTAATGATGATATCTAGAATGAGATCCCAGATTCGATTTTCGATGTCGAGGGAGTTTCAAAGGTGATTGTGTATAAGCTCGAGGAAGAGTGTGGGTCCATAGAATGATGGACGGGATAGCGAAAATATTTAGGCATGGGAAATACGAGGCTATAATGCTTAATGTTGATTTATATACGTATATGATTTGTTCTCCTATGACAAACCTCTATAGTTCAGAGGTAGGTTCCAAGCCAGATATTTTGTGGCAGTATATTTTTTTTTTCATATATACAATTCTCTTCAATTCGTTCTTTTCTCTTCTTTTCATTTCATGTAAGCTGAGAAGAACAACCCTTCCAGAAAGGGGAGGTATTGCCGAATGACTATCTATCTGTGTGATAGAAGCCTAGTAGGATACCAGCTATTGTTTAATTGCTTGTCAAGTACTAAAGGCTGGCCACCTTCTGTACTAACTATGCGATATAACAAGTGTTCATGATCATAGTGATCTCTCAACAAATTCCTTTACTTCTATTTGATTGATCAAATTTTGGAAAATAGAAGCAACTGAAAAAGGAGTAATAAAGTGGTGGTAGTATGCGGAATGGGAACACATTCGTGATACTAAGGTTGACGTGGTTATTAAAAGGTTATAGAACGCTAACGAGCAAAAGTATAACCAGTATAATATTAGGAACGGAAGGTAGTAGCGATTACGAACTGGAAAAGAATGGGTATTGAGAAGCAGAAGCTCTAATGCTAAAAGCAATAATGAGAGTCTGTGCAATAGACTTGAAAGAATTTGGAATGATCACTTAATTCGGATTGAGTTATCTTACGACAATAGATCACATGTCATTATCGAGATGTCGCCTTATGAGATCCTTGAGGGAAGATAATGTCGATCTCCCTTATGTTAGGATGAAGTTGTAGAGCGCAAGATGCTCGGACCCGCAGTAGTCCAAAGGACCAAGGATATGATAGATCTAATCAGAGGACGGCTGGTAGGAGCCCAAGATGGACATGATAAGTATGTTGATTTGACACGAAAGGATAAAGAGTATGAAATAGGGGACCTAGTAATGTTATAGGTATCCCTTGGAAAGGATTGATGAGGTTCGGAAAGAAAGGAAAGCTAAGTCTACAATTTGTTGGACCCTTGGATATATTAAGACGTTTGGGAAGTTAGCATATGAGCTAGCCCTAACCCCGAACATGTAGCAGGTCGTAACGTGTTTCACGTATCAATGTTAAGGAAGTGTAATTCAGATGCCAGATAAATAGGGGCATATGA
Organism: Apium graveolens; assembly: GCF_009905375.1. Lineage (NCBI taxonomy): Eukaryota > Viridiplantae > Streptophyta > Magnoliopsida > Apiales > Apiaceae > Apium > Apium graveolens. Next base: position 235,335,867 of record NC_133648.1, on the reverse strand, counting down.
GCGCATAGATATGCAACCCGACGTAACCTATATGGAGCAACCAGGAAGGGTTATAGAGTGAAAAGGAACAAGTGCTTAGGAGAAGGATTATCAAACTAGGCAGAGTTTGGTGGTAGAACCACAATGTGGGAAAATTGACTCGAGAGTTAGAAAGTGTAATGCTAAGAAAGTATCCCCATTTGTTTTCTATCTGATTCCGGGACGGAATCCTTTTAAGGAGGGGAGACTGTAATAACCCCAATTTTTGAGAAATTTTGAAACCCTTATGAATAGTGTTTTTGCTGAACGAGAAAACTTTTCATGCCACGCTATGTAGGGGTTCTGTTATTGATCTTATGGGATATTATTAGTACTCTATGTGGTATATAAGTGTATGTAAAGATCGTCAGAATCCAATTCCGAACACTTTGATTTTTCCCGGAAATCCACAAGATACGGAGAGAATTGAGTATAAGGTAACAGGATAAAAAGGATTTAAATTAAAGGATTATAAGAGAGGATCATAGAAGGAATACAATATATTGAGAAAGGTTAAGGGAACCTAAGTAATAAGATCCCGGGTATGATCCCTCAAACGATAAACGAGAACGAAAGATAAGCGAACCATAAAACAAATAAGTGACCAAGAGACAAGCTTGTACAAGAAGCCAGGGATTGTGACATCATCAAACCACAAGGTGTGGACAAGTGGGAGCATTATGACATGTGCAAGGTGACACAAGCATGACATGGGAAGGAAGGAGGTGTGGTTGAATGAGAACCACACAAATTCAAGGGCAAGAAGGTAATTGACTAAAGCAAATACAAAAACCTAGCAACCAAGCAAAACAAATCACAAAACACCAAATCCTCCATTTCTTCATGAAGCTCTCGGCTTCTTTCTTAAGAAATGGGAAGTCCAAGCTCCTCCACTTACTATTTAGCAAGGTAATTATCTAAGCTTCCCCATGGATAGTTACATACTTCCTATAAGTTTAAGCTTCTAATTCCAAGCCAATCTTTTTCTATAAATCATGAAAGAAGATGGTGAATAGTGTTTTCAAGAACTAAAATTTGTGTTCTTGAAGTTTTGTTTAGATTAAGCTTGGATAAGGGCTTTAAAGGTGATTCCAAGCCATTCTCTTGATTCTCCACTCTCCAAGGAAGGTATAAACTACAAACCCTAGCTTTAGTTTTGAGTAATTAGGATTGAATGTGTTTGATATAGAATATGTGAAGCATGATGCTTGATTGGTTGAAGTTTGGTTGAGTTTGTAGAGATTAGTTGGTTTTGTTGCATTGTTGGAGTTGTAAATCTTGGTAATTAGTTAAAGAACCTAAGTAAAGCTTTTAGTTCATGTGGGGAATAAGTATAAATGGTTAATGTGGATTTGTTGGGGCTGTTATGATGTGGTTTGGAGGAATATTGGTTGTATGATTGAATTGGGGTTGATTTGTGGTTGGTATTGAATGGTTTAAAATTTGGGAAATCGCGTACACATAGCCGTCGTAACGTCCGATTTTCTGTAGACTGTTTTTGTGCATAACATTAGGACCCGAGAACCCCCTGCTAGATTATGACCACTGCCATGTTTAGATAGCTCATGTTACGAGCTTCGTTTTGATATGTAGTTCGTTCAATTCCGACGCACGGTTTAGGAGAAACGACCGTTTCAAGTAACGGCGTTTCGCGAACGAAACTTTTCCCCTCGCCTTACTTTGAAACATAGGTTAAAGACCAAAAAGGGTTAATTAATGTATGAAACATTTATGGTAAGTGTGTTAGGCAGTTGGTAAGACACTCGCGAAGGAATCGCTTTAAAACTCGTAAAGGTTAAATTATTAAAAATGGTGGAGCCGAGGGTACCCGAGCGACTTAAGCAAATCAGTGAGCGCAAAACAAGCGTTAGAGTCTAAGTTAGTTAAAGTATAGAATTACAAGTGATTTTGGTTTAATTCCAACTTACTTGTTGTTTATAGGTTACCAGACTCGTCCCGAGCCATTCGTAACCCCAGTTGCTCAGGCAAGTTTTCTACCCGTTATACTGTTGTTGTGATGTATATGTGTATATGCATTATCTTGTGATATCGCATGATTGTTATTAGCAAATTTTGCGATATATTGTAGCATGCTAATATGGTATATATGCATGTCTGTTTCGTAATCTGGTTATCTATCTGTTGATTTCAATGCTTATAGTTGCATAATACCTATGCTAGAAATAAGCAAGTAGTTGTGTATACCCTTAGTATAGGGGATAAAAGGTGAACATATTTCTAAACCGGGAGTCGATGTTCCCGAGTATATTATATATATATATATTTATTTATATATATATATGGATATAGTTTTTAAAACTATTAATCGAATAAGGTTTATTTGATAACTTTAACTTTATTTTATTATCGAATATTATTTTGAATATTATTCGAAGGCGTATGACTCCTTTATATTAAATGAATATTATTTTGAATATTCATTCGAGGACTTATGACTCCTTTTATTTATTTATCTGAATATTATTTGAATATTCATTCGAGGGCTTATGACTCTTTTATATTATTTATTGAATATTATTTGAATATTCATTCGAGGGCTTATGACTCTTTTATATTATTTATTGAATATTATTTGAATATTCATTCGAGGGCTTATGACTCAGTTTATATTATTTAATGAATATTATTTGAATATTCATTTGAGGATCTATGACTCCGATTATTTGCTGAAATATATTCTTTATTTTATTAAAGAATAAGGTGTTAATAATCAAACTTATTTTCGATTATTCAAATAAAGATAATACTTTCATATAAGTATATCTTTGGTTATTTAATACTCGTTTCAAGTATAAGTTTTAATACTTCTACTTCAATTATTTTTATAAAGATTATTCTTTATGGGAATATTATTTAAATAATAATATTCAGTCATTTTCTAAATATTCTGGGGACTGATTTACTTCATTAAATCAGCTTTACTCCAAACACTCTTTAAAGTGTTTTCGAGTCTTCAAAATGATTTTTAAAGTCAGAGCGGATCCCAAAACTCATTTTTATATTTAAGATCTTCCTTTTTAAGGGGATTTAAATACTCGCTCAAAACCTGGGGAATCCGGCTCTGTGGTGTATTTTATATTCGCAACGAGGTTGCAGTTTTGGTAAATGAATTGATTACTTGCCCAACGTTCGGGAAGTAAGCCCATCTAATTGAGTCGGCATAAGCGACAGGCCGGGGTACGGTCTATGAATGTGTAAGTGGCTGGGTGGCAGTCCATCAACGCGTGAGGGGCCGGGTAACGGTCTAGCGTGAGGTCCTAATGCGGCCAGGGTGATGACCGGTGAGGAATTCATCCATCTACAGTAGAAAAGGTTACTTATTGGTATCTTTGCCTGATCAGCAAGATATCTGGTTTATGCCAAAATTCTTTTCCTTTCCAAAATTCATTGGATGTTTCAAACTCTGTTCATACTTTACATAACAGAGGTTCCAGGAAATGTTTTAGAGATATATATATGTGGATATATATATATCGGGACTAAATAAAGTATCTCGTAACTTTATTTCATTCAATAATATTTCAAAGATTGAATCTATTCAAATCTTGTCTTGTAGTCTCATCTATGTGATGAACTTTTGAAAATGATTATAATTTGAACGATGGTAGTTCAAGTAGTATTGGGAAAGATATAAGTATATTGGGGTATTTGGTAACCTCATCTTTTAAACTTATATCTAATTAATAATTGTCTTATGTATGACAAAGATTTTCAGAAACACGTTGAGACAAGGTTAGATATATGAGATCACCTTGCAACGATATTTTTTTATACAGTTATACACTAGGACTTGTGTATATTATGCATGGAAGAGGACTTCCAATATTTTGAAAAGTATATATGTATATATACTGAATATTTTGCGACTTCATCGCATTAAGTTATCAACTTGGTTCATTTCTTTTGACCAAGACTTTCATGAGTATTATGAGTAAGCTCATATATTGTAAATCATTATACATATTATTTTGGTGGGCTTGCTGCTCACCCTTGCTTTATTTCTTCATCACACAACAACAGTTAGGAAAGATGGCCAGACTCCAGCAGACCCAGCGCAAGCGCGTGGGAAGCGTCCCGCGTCTTCCCGTTGATGTTGTAGCTGCTATAGCTGCAGAGGTAGATCTATTGTAGATCAGACCATCTACTTTTGAGAATCAATTATGTATAATTATAACTTGTGACAGATAATGGCAATTAACTGTAAATTTATCAAGTAATCATTTTGGGTTGTAATAACTTTTAAATTGGGGATTCAAAGACTTGTACTTATTTAAATTTCATCTCTGAGACTATAACGGGTTGTGGTGTGTGTTAGTGTGGGGTCACAGCATAAGGTTATTTATTATTAATTAAGTGAAGTGATATTGTGGAAAGAAAGACCGTGACGACCCGGATCCCCGACCCCGGATCTGGGGGTGTTACAATCAGATTTTAGGTGAACATCAGGATATGGCTGTTGATCAGAACTTAGTATCAGATCAGCAATTAGAGGATGTTGAAGCCTCCATTGCTACTCACACAGTTGTCTTATCAGAAGATACTGATTCTTTAAGTTCTGATGCTGCAAATGTTGGAGATACTGGTGAGGCTGCTACAACTGTAGATGCTGATGAAGCAGGTCCTTCAGGACATACTCCTCCACTGACTCTTCCTAAGTCTGAACTGGTAAAGGAGTTTGTTATCAGGGATGCACCAGTACCTTGGAGTGAAACTCCTGCAGGTCAGGAGTGGACTAAGGAATGGAACTCAGTTTCATGTGTTCCTAATGCTTTACATCTTGCTGAGCACTTGACTAAAGCTGATGACATGTTACATTCTGATGATTTTAAAACCCAGCTTAGAGTCACTGCATTGAGTACTAAACATCTACAAGGTCTTCATTCCAACACTCATGCAGAGCTACACAAGATTCAGGAGAACTTTATCAAACAGGAACAAGTTTGGAAAATTGATAAGAAAAAGTTCTTCCAACCTACCATTGACAGGGTTGCTTATATTGAGAAAACTCAAGAGAAGCAACAAGCTCAGATTGATCAAATTCTGACAAATCAAGCTTCTCAGCAATCGCAACTTACTGAAATCCAGACCTCAGTGGAACTACTTATCTCTCTTTTATTACCTGCTGATGCCAAAAAGGGGGAGAAGGTAATTAAGTCCAAATGCAAAACCAACAAGTCACTGCAAGGAAAGGATGATGGAAAAGATGACCAAGGAAACTCTGGAATGGGTAGTGGTCATAGTCAAGGTAGAAGGTTTACATCAAGACAAGCTAGTCACAGAACAAGTTCTGATACTGGGAAAAGAGTAAGTTCTGCTGCTGGTAAAAGGATAAGTTCTGATGAACTTCTAGATCTTGATGAGGAAATGTCAAGACAGTTATTTCTTCAAGAAAATCCAGGGATGGACTTGGAAAGTTTAAAGGAAGAAGAAGCCAGACTTAAATCAGAGAAAGTCATATCTAAATCTGAAGCTTCTGGTAAAAAGTTACTTCCAAAATCTAAAGGCATTGTGATCAAAGAAAGGATACATATTGAAGAAACTTTGGCTAGATCACAACCACAGATAGATCCAAGATCCAAGGGTAAAGAAAAGGTTGGTGAACCTATCAAGCCTTATGTACCTCCTGAGGAAGAAGAAATTACTGATGGAAAAGATAATCTTGCTCTGACTTCAAGAAAAGTTCTTAAAACAACCTCTGACATGGCTCAAGTTGTTCAGAGTCAAGAAATTGTAAGTTCTGATATTCAGAAGAAGCAAGTAACCTCTGACAGTGCTCAAGTTAACTTGATATCAGAAAATAAATCTAAAACACTCCTACCAGGATTCACTAAAGCAAAACAGACTCAATCTTTGAAGACTACTCCAAGTGGTTTTGAAGCAAGAGTAGTTACTGGAAAGGAAGCTAGAGATAAAACTGGATTGGGAAGTGCTGATGAAAGAAGAGTACACAACACTACCGATGATCCAGCTTTCTTGAGTGAACCAGGTATTTGAGCAACTCCTGAGAGATTGAATCAACTAGAATCTGTACAGATGGTTTACCATACCTACTTGAAAGAATACATTATGTTGTATTTCATGACAGATGGTAGGGTTTATCATATAAGACAAAATGCCATTCCATTGAAGTATTTTGAAGAATTGGAGCATGTATTATTCTTACTTCAAGTGGAATACAGAATAACAGAGACTGCTGCAAACTACTTAAAAGAACAGATTCAGAGACAGAAAAGGCTTTATTCTGTTAAGTCTGACAGCAGATATGTTCCAAAGTACAGAAATCACAATGGTGATATTGTTGATATGAAGCCTAATACTGCACAGATCAGAACATATCTTGGTATTAAGGGGCTTGAATTCAATCTAGAGTCTAACAAAGCTTATGTCATAAGACTAGATCGGGAGTTGAGAAAAGCAAAGATTAATGATCTCAGAGCTGCAATATTTCAAACTGGTGAAGATACTGCAGAGCTTAAAGATGTCAAACGGAGAATGATTGATGAACTCAGATATGTTGAGAAATGTTTGTTGAAGAATTATCTCAGAACAACTCCTGACATCAGAGAGATCAGAAAATGATGAAGCCAAGTCGAAGATCTACAACTGCTTAAATTCTGATATTTATACAGATTGAAGTTGTTATCAGAAGTTGAATTGGTAAAAACTTTAAGGACTGTAAGTTGTAGTTATCTTGTCTATTTCTCATGCATTTGTACTTAATGTTTTTGACATCATCAAATATCTGTTAAACTTGTATATTTTGCTAATTTACAAGTTGGGGGAGATTGTTAGATATATTTGATAATGTCATGGCTAATATGTTTTATGTTTAGATTTCAGATCTTATTTGAACAGAACAAATCAGTACTTAACTGATCAGTACTTATACTGGACGACAGAACTTAAGGGATATCAGTACTTATGTTATCAGGAGATAAGCATCAGGAGATAGATATCGGAACTTAAGTGTTGAAGGACGATCAGATAAGGACAGTAGCTGATTGAAGTTAAGAAGATCAAGATAAACATAAGAAGAGATATGCATGAAGAAGGAATTCCGTGAAGAATGGAATACTTGGAATAGAAGATATCTGATTGATATATTTTAGGAAGCAGAATTATATTCCATATCAATTAGCGATTATCTTGTAACTGTGTAGTATATAAACACAGACATAGGGTTTACACTATAAGTGTTATCATTATCGAGAATATTATTTACTATAACCCTAGCAGCTCTCGTGATATTTTGTTCATCACTGAGAGATAACAGTTTCGGATTGTAACAGAGTTTATTGTTTAAATAAAGTTTGTTTTCTGTTACATAAGTTCTTGAAGTTTGATTTGATTGTAATAAATACTGTATTCACCCCCTCTACAGTGAAAGTGTGACCTAACAGATAAAAAGATGTATATTATGTCAGTTAGTATTATATATGGTCATCAACATGATATATTCTGAAGTATGGTAAAATAATGAGGTTGGTGGATAGTGGTGGATTGATATGGTTGTTGATTTTTTGGTTAATTTTTGGTGTCGGGTTGAGTCTGACTGGTAGTACATAATATAGAAGATATGCTGCCCAAATTTTTAGAAAATACCCTACTTAGTATCATACTTCCGTGAGTTATTGATATTTCTGTTGATACCCTAAATGATTGCGATCTCGGTTCTTGAAAAAGGTTATTATGACCAAACTGACATTATATAATTGGATTTTGATTTCATTTAGCTAGTCATCATTTGGTTCAATTGATCAATTAAAAGAGTTAATTGGTTAATTTTATTAACTTATGGTCAGTTAGATGGAAATTGGTTCCAATTAGATTAAGTCAAATTCTGACATGATTTTCATATTCAAAATCAAAGTAATTAGAAATTTGGAGGAAATAAGGACACCAGTCGAATTCAGAAATTTAGTAGAATTAGCAAGATGTTACGGCAAGCGTACGAGACCTTATTTAGATGAATATGCCCTTTTTCAATTGACAATAGAATTAATAAAGTTATTTATATATGCAAGTGAGAAGAATGTTTTCAAGAACTAATGGCTCGATATAGAGTGGATAAAAGTAAGAAGGAGATACAGAGGGAGAAAGAAGAAAGATGAGACTCGTAATTTCGGCAATGTGGATATTATTAGAAAATCCAAGAAATTTTATCATCTACCATATTGTTCCATGAAGGACTTGAATTTATACCAATATTGAATGATAAAGTAATGAGAAGTACTCCGAAATACTAGATAAATCGCGAACACAAGTATTCGAGGTATGGTAGAAGTTGGCAATGATCATATGTGAATTAAAGAATGGAAGGTATTGATTATGTAGGAAGGAAGGTATATAACTTGCACTGACCCCAATAATCTGAAACATATCTTCAATTCAAGACAGAGGATAGTTGAAATTGGTTAGAAATAATAGTTGTGCGATTAGCAGTTATTGGAGCAAGGTTAATGAGGTAGCTGACAGTCTCAGCGAAGAGGAAAGTTTGATTTTATTAATTTTGTTAGAAAGATTAGTAAGAGAATTCAAATAGTTATGAATTGAAAGCTTTTATTCCAGAGTTAGCCACAGAATTGGCTTATCTAATGATAAACCAATCAGTACTATTGGGAAGGAGAATTCCCTTATGTTAAGAAGAAATAATGAGCCAGGAAAATGGAGAACTTAAATTGGAAAGGAAGTGAAATCAAAAGGATGATAAAGAAATTTTACAAGTTTCTAGGATATAAGTAAACTATAGATACCATGTGCGCCCATGATAAAGTAAAGAACGAAATGAAACGCCTATAACTTGAGATAGGAAATTCATTCCAAGAATACGAGTAGATAATGAGGGTTAACCGAAGGTATTGGTTAAATTGGTATAAGGATGTAAATGGTAGAGCATGTAATAAAATATTACATCTATTGAATAATCAAAGCCAACATCAAAGGTTGAACATATCATTTTACCCGTTTTGAAAATGAGTATAGCTCGTTAAGGAGATATATAGTAGAATCACTTGAGAACCAAAGCCGAAGGAAGCGTTATTTGAATTATTATCGATAGGTTAACCAAACCTAATAATTCTCTTATATATGAACACTTTATTTAATAGGTAAGTTCGATATTGCTTAAGGGAGATTGTGGTACGTCATCAGATTCAAGTATGGATTGTAATTGATCGGTATTATTAGTTGACTTAAGATTTTGGTCGAGATATTGAAAAAGTTATGAACCGGGCTAAACCAGAATAGGATATACCACTCATGGATGAACGGGCACCAGGTAAGGCAGAACTAAAAGATAGGAAATTGGTTAAACATCGATAACTCGAGAGATTCAAGTTACTCCAAGAATATGATACAAGATATAGATGTAAGAGAAGATTTTCTGATAATATGGCATAAATATATGAATAAAGATTATATGTGGTTGAACATCAAGGAAGAGCATTGCAATAAATTTTATATCGGGACTTGTTATTCCCAAACAATCTAAACAAGAATTACAGAAGGGGGGGTTGAATGTAAGTCTGGATTCTTTTTTATTTTAAGAATAATTTTTTTACCAATAAATAATTGTATTTGATTTGCAATGGTGCAGAATAAGAATATAACAGAAATCAAATCACAAAGCAATTAAATATAAGTATTTAAAAACTTTCTGGTGGATTGAACTTTTCCACCAGAGATATATATTATGTAGAGAACCCTGTGATACAAATAGTACACAGCTACTTACAAGTTGAACAACAAGAACTACAGAGAAATTCTTTATAGATTTTGCTTTATCTATTTCTCTAGTTTTTGCTTTCTTGTATCGATGTTATTCAACTTGCTACCCTTGGTTTATATATATCACCAAGTTACATGATTAAAGGACAAGATAGTAAGACAAACTATATCTAGTCTAACTTTATGCTGCTACACTTCTCTTTCCAGCATCTTTGAATATCATCTGTTTAGCATGAAAATGGAAATGCTTCTTTGTTCTCTAAATCCTTCAAATAGGCTTCCACATTCTAATTGCATACAATCAACACATGTGACTATAAATTCACTATCAACTGCTCTTTTGAATTTGAACATCCGTTGGAACTTAGATTGATCATCCGTTGGAACTTTGTCTGAACATCCGTTGGAACTCAGGTTGATCATCCGTCGAGACTTATGTTGATCATCTGTTGAAGCTTTATAATTCATCTGCTGAGATTGTCTTCTTAATAGTTAACTCTACTTCATTTACACAAGATTACAAGGCATCTAGTATTTAAAATTAAGCATCATATCTTGTATATCAATCCAGTAGTTAACATAACTTGGACAATCTACAACATTTAGTCCACTAAGCTATCCAAGTATGCAGAAATGTGCTACTAGTCTTATTATTACATAAGCTACTCTTTAAATGGATGTTGAAAATGATCATCCGTTGAAAGCTACAAATTCACTTAACTAAAATATACTAAGTATTTTGTTCAAGTTATCATTAAGTACACAACATATTCCTAACAATCTCCCCCAATTTATGTCTACTAGAATTATAGCCATAAATTAAGAGAAACTTGATGATAACAAAACATTTTATGAATACAAAATGAAATACAGTAGATTAAAGTTTCAAGTGGTAAATTTTATTGAAAATTCTGACAAAGAAAATTTTGAAGAGTGTCTTACAGATCCTTTTCAAGGTGCTCCTCTAGACTGAGCAAATTTAGATCATTTTCTTGATTTCCTTGAATTCTTTCCCAACTTCACATTATTTTCCTTAATTTGATTTTGGAGTTGTTTGTAGAATTCGGATTCATTCTCATTTGTCTGATCCAGCTTTCTTGCATCTCCATAAGAGTTTCATTGTTTGCAATCTTTAGCTAATCTTCCAATCTGAAAAATCTTCTAATGTTCTTTTCATGCTTGAACTCCATAATCCATAAGGCCTCAAATGCACCCTATCTCTAGTAAGAGGGATTGTCAATACTCTTGGGAATGCATTTGGTCCCCTCCAGCTATACCTTATCTCCTCAATCTTGTTCAGTACCATTTTCTTGGCAACTATGTTGAATCCAAAGTTTTTCTTGATTGAGGAGAAAATGGTCACCAAAGTTGAATACCCTTCATTGAGAATTCTGTGAAATGGCCATGTAATCTCTTTACCACCCTTGTACCTAAACACTAATCTCTCCGGAAGATGCTTGTATGCATCAATAGATCTGACTTCTTCTATCTCATCCAGATAGAGATTAATGTCTGAAAGTTCTTTGATGTCACATATGAAGAGTTGATATCTCTTGTTGAAAGTAGGTTTGGGTTTGACCACTTGCTTGGATTGAAGCTTGACAGGTTTGACTGTTTTGACTGCTCATTTTTAATTTTTCTATTTTTGGTAAAAATGGGAAGATTTAGATCAGAAAGAGGCAAACTTTCCTAGTCTATAGGCTCATCCTTGGGAACAACAGGATCACCATGAAAGGTGATGTTGGGATCAACCTTGAATTTAGCCTCCTTCACTTTAGGATTGGCTGGTTGACTTAAAGTTGTCAAATTGGGCTAGCATGTAGTCTTCCATGTCTTCATCAAAATTTGTCTTCCTCTTTGCATGCATCTTGTATCTAAACATCCTTTTTATCTGCTTTGGTTCTTCTTTATTTCCTTCACCCAGATTCTCAGTTGACAAAACAGCTTATATGACTGCAGGCTTCTTAGCTTGGTTCTTGGCTTCTAAAGCAGCTTGCGTTTGTTGTTGTTTGAGCCTTACCTTTTCCTCTTTCTTAGCCTCTGAAAATTGTGGATGTCCAACCACTACACAGATCAGTTTACCATTTCTATAGATGTTAGCAATCCTTTTCTTTAGTACTGAATCTCTAGGGTCTTTGAAGAAAGTTATGGACCTTCCAAGCAGCTTCTTTTCATCTGGCCTAGGGGTTTCATATGATAGGTCCAGTGGATTTTTGCTCTGAGGTTTTTAGATAATTTATTTTTGGCTTAAAGATCACACTGGCCTTTAGAGACTTGATTGTTGAGGGTTGACCCATTTCTAAGTTCCCTAGACTCATTTCATTGATTGAAATTTGTCTCAACCGGGAGAAGTGAGAAGAGACCTTGTCTTTCTTCTCAATTAGACCAAATTTCTTTTAAATTTCTTCATCAATCTTCTTCCATTTGTCATCCAACTCTTTCTCAACTGCTGCAATATCAAGGTTTTTAGATTTCTCATTTGATTCCAACTTACCAGCTGCTATCTTGATTAGATCAATGTTATCCAAGGCTGGTGGCTTTGGAAAAGTAATTACTGGAACAACTACTTTACTTACTTGGATTTTGAGCACTTGATCCCCCTTATTTGTTGACTCCCCCTTGCTAACTGGGATGCTAGAGTCTTTCTCCCCCTTTTTGTTAGCATCAAGTTGAGTAGAGGTAGAGAGTTGTGCAGCCTCCAACTTTTGAAGCAGACTAGTTTGAGCTTCCAGATTTTCAAGTATCTTGGCCATCGACTTCTCCACATTTGTCAATCTAGAGACCAGGGCCTCAACCTTTCTGTTCAAATCAACTTCCTTTTTTAGCTTTTGAGCTATTTCGGTCATGGTGATGCCTGGAAGCCTAACATCCAACCTTGCTATAAAGTCTTGTTTGACTTCAGAGATTTCTTGCTTGATTGCATCAACATTCTGACTTTGTTGGAGAGCTTGAATCTTATGCAATTGCAGAGATTCCAGGTGGGCTGAGAGTAGTCTTTTGGTGCTAGCATTAGTGGATGCTTGAATTGTTGTTTGGGTGTCATGAATAAGCTTGAATAGTGTGGATTGGAGATATGCATATGAACATTCCTTGTGTAGCATCCATGATGGAATTTCTACATCACCCTCTATGCTCATGCTTTCATCCTCATCATCCTCACCATCATCCCCAAATGAGTCTTCAGCCAATTCAAAGTCATTACCAGCTGTAGAGGGCATGGCAGTTATAGCATCCTTCGCTCTTTGCATAGAAGCAGTAGTGTGCACTAGGTTTAAAGTCTTCTCAGCATCCTCATTGCTCTGTCCAGCTAGAATTTGATAAGATAGAACAGGATCAATAAATGTCTCAACATCCAAAGAGATAGAATCTATTACAGCTTGATATTCTTGTTGAAACAATCTCTCTTTTTCCGCATCACTGACATTCATTGACTCACTAGCAATGGTTTCCATCCTTATTTCTCCAATACCTGATTTTCTCTCATAATCTCTCTGTTTTTTCATCAAGGGCTCCCCTTGGCTTTCCACCCTCACACCCTCACCTTCACCTACTAAGGTGGAACTCCCCTCACTTACTTTTGCCAAGCTGGAAGAAATAGCTTGCATGTGTTCACTCTTTTCCTCTCTTTTTTCCTGAGAGCAACTCAGCCTCTCACTCAAGTCACTCCCTTCCCTCAGTCCTAAGAGTGATTATACAACTACTAGATCATTTGCACTTGTAACATTTGTTGAAGTTTAAAGTGCTGCAGTGATGTTCAACGAATGAGGAACATCCATTAAAATAGTAGTTGAGAGTTTTAACGAATGATTGCTGTTAAGAACATCCGTCGAGATACAATCACTATTCGACGGATGAACAATATCCGTCAAGATAGAAGAAATGATAGAATTTGGAGTAGAGACTACTGTTGAATCTGTGGTGATTGATTTGAGATTTTGCACAGATATTTCACTAGACTCGGAAAGAAATGGCAAATGAGCCAACAAATCATCTAAAAGATGATGCTCACTTGCTTGGATTTTTGGCTCTTCCATGAGAGTTAGAGATAGAGAATCAGGAACTGATGTATGAATCATATCAACATCCAGTGAATATGTGGGTAAGTTTGGTATGTTAGGAGCTTCAATTGTTAAAGATTTTGGCCGTGACTCCACATTTATTGGAGCCACATCAAACTGACTTTGAGAAGGTGCATGTGCCGAGTCTTTGACTGTAGTAGGCACTGTGTGTGCACCCTATGTATCCCCAATGGTTTTGGATTTTTTCTTTCTAATATAAGTTTGGGGTGAGCTTGTGTCTTTAACCCTTTTGGCCTTTGCGCTTGGCTTAGAGCTTTGTTCAATAGTTACATCCTTTTAGGATGATGCCACTAGAAATGAGCTAATTTCCTTATTAAGCACTGCAGTTTGTTGGGAAACTACAGTGTGGCTAGGCTGGGATTCACCCACCTCTCCAACCTTATTCTTGGGGCTTCTTTGATGTTCACCCTGTCCCTCACCAATCTCACTACCCTTCACACTCCCCTCTTGGTTTTTAGTAGATTTTTCAACTAGTTTATTTTGAGAGATAGTAGAGAGGGCTTTCTTTGATTTGGATTTAGAAACTTTTGGTTTTGTGGCTTGGGTAGGCACCTGTTTGGTCACCGTCACAGATGCCATGGCCACAGTTGTTTGCAAAGAAGCAGGTGGTTGAGAAGTAGTGGTAGAGACAGAGATGTTTACCTCACTTACCTGAGGCAATTCCATAATTGGCATGTACAAAAGAGCAATGTCCTTGTGATGATTTGCCCTGTTTGAGTCAGCAATAATTCTCATTTCTTGGACCCAACAAGCTAACTTGTTTGTTGGGTTCTCAATGGTGAGATTCTCATAAACAAAATTAGCTAGCATCATGAAATATCTAGCATAATAGATATTCTTAGACCTCTTCTTAATATCCCCTAGTTTGCATCCTATCTCATAAATGACAGAAGTGCTAAAATTGAAATACTTATCACTAAGAAGCATGTAAAGCATGTGGACAAGTGAGTAAGATACAACATCAAAGTTACTTATTTTTCTAGAAAATTCCTTGATATGAATCACACAGAAAACTCCATTCTTTTCTAAGACCTAGTCTCCTAACATCACCTAATTTAGTGGCATTAAGAGTATACCCCATAGAAACTAGCATGTTATTCACATCAGTGCCTGTGTATGGAGAAAGTGTGTTATTTTCAGGGAATTTAAAATACTTTTCAATTGCATCACAGTTAATATAGTGTTCATTACCTTTGAGAGTGAAGGTAATAGTTTTGTCCTTTGAGTTGAACATAGCTGTAGTCCAAATTTCCTCGATAAATTCACAGTCAATGGTTTGGGACTCAAGCATGGCATAACTCACTTTACAATTATGTATGAAGTCCATCATCTTGTGATAATCTTCAGATGCTGGAATCTGCTTGTTCATCACAACCACAAAGTTGTTCTTTTCATAGAAGAACCCAGTCGAGGACATAATTTTGACTACGGGTGCCATTTTCGTGATTGAGATAAGTTATAGAGAGAGAGTTTTTGCTTTTGGGAAGAAGAAGTTAGCGAAATTTCTTTGAGAAAGGTAAAAGTGAAGAATAGAAATGTAATTAGCTTTTATAGTTTCTCAGAAATAAACTGTCAAAAAGTAAAAAGTAAAATAAAGTGAACAATCAAATTAACCCAAAATAGTCATTTTAAAATTACAGAAAACTGTCAAAATTCTAAGATTATCCGTTAAAATATACATACAGGCGGTAAGTAAATTCGACAGATAATTCTCAAAATCAACGGCTAAGATTGAGTGCAATATGACGGATAATGATAAAAGTACCTAGAGTGATAATTGATACTTCGACAGATGACATAATTCAACTGATGTTCATTTTCAATGGATAATAAACATCCATCGAGATGTAAATTCTGCCTTAGCCAAAATTTACATTATTGACAGGAAATATCAACTATTATTCTGGATGCAATTCAATTTGCTTAGACATCAAAGTAGATTATGAGTAATTAAGCATACCTAACTCACTTAAGCAAGTTGTTTTTCACTTGGAATAAAATGAAGTTCCACAGTACCATTCATAACATGCTCTCTAATGAAGTGGTACTTGATGTCAATGTGCTTTGTCCTTGAATGTTGTACTGGAGTTTCAGTGATGGCAATTGCACTTGTGTTATCATATAAAATAGGAATCTTATTGTAACAACCCAAATCTGGGGTCAAGATTTGGTGTCACTAAACAATCATTACATAAAATAAAGAAAGAAATAAATAACCCCTTGAATCCGGATCTTTTACAGGTTATGGTATGAAACAAGAATCTAACCTTCTACAACTCACCACAACTAGAATACAAGTGTAAATACCCTTGAACTAATGCTCTTGTCACATTCTTCTAACACCTTCAACCTCTCGCAGCAGAAATTTCTCTAACTTCTGCTGACTATCAAAGCTATTCACTTTTATCCTTATCTGTTCCTGGCAGAAATAAGAATTTACAAAGCAAGAGTGAGCCAAAAATGCCCAGCAAGTATATAATTTGAGTTTCAAACATTAATATCAAAGAAAATTTCCGGACAAAATCTTAAAACAATTTTAAACAATTCTATTTATTTGAGTGAGTTGAGCAACTAAACGATGGTTGTCACCAGCCTTCAACTACAAGTCCAAGAGTGACAAGCGATTCCCAAATTCTTCTCCAGAATCAGGATTTTGTCCGGTTTTGGAATCTTAAAACCTTTTCAGAGAGAATGTTGTTAATGGCGATCAACAACAAATTAGACTGGACACTAGTTCGCATCTATATTCTGCTGATCAGTTAGAATATAATACAGATCTATATCTCAATATATAGATCCAGTCAGATATCCAGGCACTACGGCCCATCTCGAGGCACCAGTCAGGAATACTTGCAGTATTTAAAAGGAAAATCCAGAATACTTGCAGTATTTAAAAGAATGTTCTGGAATACTTGCAGTATTTAAAAGAAAGTTCGGGAATACTTGCCTCAATAAGCTTTAACGCTATTACTGGTTGAATTTGGTTTGACTTGATCGTTGAGCTTTATCGTCAAACTACTATCCTATTCTGGATATGATCCCAACATTCAGACTCTTCAGTTGGAACTTCGTTGATCTCGACGTCTAATCACTAGATCGTTCCTAGTTCGATGTCAAGTCTCGGGTCTTCCGTCTAAAACTTACAGGGTTGAAATACCCTAATTCAGATAACCGCTTAAGCTTAACATCAAATCGTTATCATATTCTACCCATACGGTTTCATAACCGAATTCATATTTATATGTATTATCGAAATACACATAGCAATTATAGTTCACATCTTCGAAACTCGGTTCGGTATTTAATTTCGAAAAATGCGTATAATTGTCATTTTGAAAAATAGGGTAATCGATTATTCACAAAATATCTTGTCACGTCACGTAATTAGGTTTCATAAGTTCAATTATATTCTCGTTCGACGTTTCCGACAATTACAGGTTACGTTTCCGTATTTTCGAAATTAATTTTCCCGAAAATCGGGCAGCGTTTCCTCTATTTATCGGCCTACGCATCGAATCATCTCGACGTCAAATTCACAACACAACAACAACCAATCATCCACAACTATAATTCACAATTCCCAAACACCATTATTTTTTCATGGTTATTCGTATTTTATGTTTTGTTTCGTTTCGAAATTAATGTTACAACTAATTTTTATTTGATTAATAAATGTAGGACTCAGAAATAATTCATCATCGCCCACCATCGACTCACCGAAGTTCACCGTCGAAGGCGGTAAAAATTATCGGTGCCCGACACACGTCGGGTTTCCAAATAAATTTCACCGATTAAATATTAACTTCCCGCATAATATTTATTTATTATTTCACAAAAATCAATTAACAATTTATGCAGGAAAACAATCCCCAATCAAAACAACAGTAACAACATCGATATAGCCACGGGCCACCTGGCCGGAAAAATCCAGCGGCGGCCGAAAAGAAATCAACAGATAGAAACAGGGCAAGGCAACAACCAGGGACTGGGTCCCACTATCGGCATGCTCACCACGCGCGGTAGCGGTGAGTTTCACCGGAACAGGGAAGAAACAGCAACAAGACAGCCAAAGCCGAACAACACAACAGATAAAAACAGGGGAGCAATTACAAGATATACATGGAGAATATACATACACAGATGGAATACATACACACAGGAACAATTAACCAAGGGAGAAACCGAACAAGTAGCCGGAGTGACAGCCACCTACCGGAAAAAGGGCGGTTATCGGAGCAATCAGGAACAGAGAGAAGGAGAGATTAGAGCGAGAGAGGAAAAAAACTGAGAGAGAGAGTCGCGCGAGAAAGACGAGAAGGGAGAAATAAGGGGTGGAAATAGACGGTGGTATAGGCGGTGGGGTGTTGGGCTGTTTTATTTTATTTTTGTCCGCCTCGTGTCCCAATCTACTCGCAGCCCTGATTTTAACGATACAATTTCGAAAAAAATTACAAATAAAAAAAAATAAAAAGAATCATCCTGAAATATGATTAAAGTTCTTGGATTAGTAAAAAAACTAATAAACTAAAATTTTCAAAATTTTTAAATTGTTTTGTGGAACGCACAACCGAACAGTATTTTGTAAATTTAACGAACAGATGTGCGGGTGAATAAAAGCCAGAAAAATTCCAAAATAATTTTGAAATTCTTTAAATATTCAAAACTTAATAAAATAAAATTTTCATGATTTTTGAAGCATTCTAGAATTAAATACTGATTTTACAATTAAAGGGAGTCAGAAAATCATTTAAAGATAATTAATAAATAAAAAATATTGATTTCTAAATTTTTATAAACCCCTAAAATAATAAATAAAATTATAAAGCAACAAAAATAATTTTAGAGATAGCAAATATTCAATAAAATTACTTTTAAAATGAATTAAATCCATATAGCTCAAAATTTAATTACAAAATTAATCTCTGCATCCAATAATTCACAAACAATTAGTAATACAATAACACATCGCTGACAGAACCATCACATATTTTATTTAGTTAATAATTTGATAATTACATTTACAGATCGGTTCTGAAAATGGGTTACTTAGCCGCTAAGTAACTAAAAGACGATACGATTTTAATACCAGAATTGGATAATTATCAACACAGAGACTCTTATAAAATACTTTATACGAAAATCAGGTAATAATATCTCGCCTTTTGGAAATACGGATTTTTATCGATCTATAAAATGATTTGCTTATCGGAAATTTCACACCGAGACTCGTACAGGTCAAATCGTACCCCGGATCGAAAAAGTCAAAACATGAAAAGTGTTCAGAATTATCAGATTAGGTTAGGAAGGAGTTTTCGGAAGAGTTTCGGGTTGTAAAAACGCAAAAACGATTGAAGTGGAATAATTTCTGATTCTAAAAAGTGATTTTATATTTATGTAAAAATAATCATTATTAATCCTATAAATTCTCATAAAATCATATAATAATCCAAAAATTACCAGAAAAATACCAAAATTATCTAGATTTAATTCTGGATAATTGGAAATTAAAATATCCAAATTTTATCAGAAATAAACATCCAAATATTATTATCCATCATCAAATAATTCACCAAAATTCACTTAAAAATCAAATAATTACATAAATTTCCCAGACGTTACATCCTCCCCCTTAAAAGGATTCCGTCCTCAGAATCATGCTAAGGAATAACCCATGATGTTTTCCAAGTATCTTTCTTAAAATTTCTCAGTCCTCATCACCTTAATCACAATTCAACGACCTTTTTACCGTCATCAAATCTATTAGTTGATCATGCAATCCCTAACTCAATCTTTACTTCATACATTTGGAGCTAAATTACTCCTCGCAGTCATACGCACATGAATGTCTTATGGACTTGTTATACCTGTGACAATAAGACCAACTCATTCACAATCGTTCTATCTATCTCATTGTCTCAAAGGGCTAACTTAATTCACACTAATCTTCTATTCTCTAATTCTAATAGTTCGTGTTCATGAACTTTCTATTTTCACTGACTGTTTTATTCTACTTTTCATGTCTCCTTCTGTTCGATTAGCCTGACCTATGATCGCTTCTAATCGTATTTGAGAATCTTTAATCGGTCTCTTGCATTTCTATTCGTCTGCGCCCGATATCCCGAGCTCATGACGTCCGATGCTTAGGAATGTTCTACATTTATTCCAAAAACTAAAAAGAAAAATCTCAGCAATCGCATCTTCTCACCATTTGGTAGCATACTTCCATTTCTTTTCAATCACTATTATGTAGCTTCATCAAGCGAGAATCTGCTACTATCTGAAAGGAAATATATCAATTTGGAACGGAATGAATCATAACCTTATTCAAAACACGGTCTCTTGGTACTAATACTCATTTTGTTGTCATATCAAATTAGATATCAACACGAACTTTGATGCTCACAACGTCTCATACTGAAGTCAACATCAATAATCTGTATTAATACCACCTTTGATATATAACAACAAAGTAAGTATCAGCATAACCCAGAAGACGGATCAAAACCTATTCTTCAATTTCTAACTTTTCCAATTCTTTTAACCATTTCTCAATAATCTTAATGGTATTCACTCTTTTATTTCTATTTGAACCATCTATTCCTAAATGGACCTCTCCTATTTGGTAGTTAACCACACACTGGAGCTCATAATCAATTATAACCATAATTCATATCTTTGAAGCTGAGAATGCGGCTGCTAGTTTACAACTCTTCACAAGCATATCTTCAGGCGTTCAACTTGGTCTTCCTTAGTCCTTGAATTAACGGGGATGTTATCAAAAAATACAATCACACTATCCCAATACCCTGGTACATTGTGTTCACCTAATCTTCAAACTTACAATTTTTGATAATCGACGCGTAACCTCATATCTCCATTCTCTTTTTCCATGACCGCTTTTGCGCACAACGCAAAATACCCTTTGTTTCATTATTCTTCCATTCCACATTTTTGAAGTTTTCCTTCACTTATTATTTCATCCCTATTGAGTTATACGACACAGGCTTTTGATATTAGCTTGATTCTGTGCAATAACCGACGAGAAATTCTTACCTCATTCCCTAAAGTAACCTTGGTAAATCATTCATTCGAACCTCCGGGACTTCACTTTAATTTGAAAGAATTCCGACATGAGATTCATTGCAACGTTCTTTTTCAGCAGTTTGCCATAATACCTTGGTTTAAATCATTCCTGTTTACACGCATTCCTTGAATGAAATTCCCATCTTCAATTATCGACATTTCACTTCATTCTCCAATCAATTCTGGCCCAACTGACGTTCATACTTTGCTTATATCCTGGATTATTTTATAAAATTTCTTTATCATCCTTTTGATTCCACTTCTTGTCTTGATTAGTTCTTCATTTTCATTATTTATTATCTCTCTTAAACATAACGAATTTATTTTTCTTAGTAATATTACTCTGTTTATTATTGGATAAGTCATTCCTGAAGTTCACGCTGGAATGAAGGCTTTTATTTGTACTATTTAAATTCTTCCTAACAGAATTATCAAATTTCCTCGGTAGCTATTTTCTTAGCCTTGCTTGACGTATCACAGATCGCGTGTTTGACTTCTCTTCATTGACCATCATCTCTTTTCCCTGAGTTCATATGCGGACTTCATCAATCTCCGTCTTTCATTAGATGCTTGAATTTGCGAGCTTTTCATTATCTTACAGCAACTTCCATTCAATCGTCGTGCAAAAGAAGTGTACATTCAAATCTTCCATTAATTCGTCATTCAATATGGGTATACATCCAAGTTCTTCCTGGAATGCTAATATAGATGATATAATCCCTTTTTTGTTATATTGAACCTTCAGTTTTTTTTAAAAATATTCTTCTTGCTAGTATGTACCAATAACTTCATGTTCCTCTTATTCATCGAAAGGGCGTATTCTTCTGGATCAAACCTTGCACCTGGTTGCAGTAACATTACGCTAATTGAACTAAGCCTTCAATTTACGTTAACGTCATTACTTTTTTTTTCTTTTTTTCCAAATTTCTTATCGCTTTGATTTCGGATCTGGAAATCATGTTAGAGCTTGACTCAATCTAATTGGAATTGATCTCCATTTAACTGATCATTAGTTGGTAAAGTTGATCAATTAACTCTTTTAATTGACCACTTAAACCAAGTGCTGACTAGCTAATTGGAATCAATGGCCAATTATATAAAGTCGGTTTGGTCATAACAACTTTCTCATGAACCGAGATCGTAATTATTTAGAGTACTGACGAGAACGACAATATACTTCTTTGTCCTTAACTATAAGGTAATTTCTGAAAATTTGGGCAGCACTTCCCCTACACCATTGACTATCAGTCGGACTCAAGCTGACACTATCAATCAACCAAATCATTCCCAATCATATCCACCCACTTTCATCAACCAAAATCATCAATTCCCACAATTCACCTTTGATCAGCATCTGACTGGCATAACATATATCTTTTTAATTGGGATTGGGTTTGAAACCCATAATGATTAATATAACCATACATTTCTCAATCCATTCGAAATATTACAAATTGTTATTAATGAACTTAAGGTTTGATTTCATGATTCTTTTAATTTATTTCTGACAATTATTAATCGGTTTATCTTTTATTAACTGCGCATGGTCTTCATCATTACTGTCACAATTTGGGGGAAACTCAATCGTTAGATCATTATTTCTTGAAAAGTTTCACAGTCGAGTCACCATTGCTTCATCTCCACTTATGGCTTTACATCGAACTTTCAGTCACTGACCCGGGTATAAGCATTGAATTCACCATCACTTATTTACGCAAGTTAGAGAACTTCACAATTTCTTGAAGAACACGTTCGAAGTTCGATTACATTTAAGATTTCTTTCATTTTGAATTTTCACAACAAATATCTTTTCATGACGAACGGATGCCTCATGTATTAACCGCCTGTCTGAGTCATTGTTCAAGATTCCCCTAATCTTCGATTGTCGTCCCGACACGCGCTTGCTTTGTCTGACGCACACAACTTTACTTCCTTATTTTGTAATTAATCTATTTTTTACGGTTCACTAACGATTCATTTTCCGTCGAAATCTTCCGATTTGAAGTGCATCACGTTAACGTAATCTACCGTATTGATGAGATCCTCATAACACAGACACTGTATGATTTGATATACTTGCCATGACCACGTTGTCGGTGTATCCATTCTTCCTTGCTTGCAAATGTCCATCATTTATCGACTTACAATCACATTCTCCTTTGACACGTCATTCTACCTGTCGCTACGGAACTATTCTATTTCTTTTATAATCGTCAAAGAACAGACTCTACACAAGAGGAGAGTTTGTGAGTAGGACTTTGAATGAAAAGAAGGATAAGGAATAACAATGCAACAAACAGTTGGAAGAATCTGCAAGTCAATAAATTAAAGGAAGACAAATGAGTGAAAATTTGGATGTGAATGAGACAACCACATTCGTACTCAAGATGGCCAGTCTTTTGTACTATATGGCATACATCACATGATTAGGTGGCGTCCCTACCCGACTCTTCATCATTTCAACAAAGTGTCATATCACAACACTGTTTGTCTCAATCAGGAATCAAGAATTTGAGAGGAGAAACAATTCAGAAGGAATACAAAATTTTTCTTTCATTTTCGTCTCATAAAATTTATCAACAGAAGAAGCTCCTACTTATTCAAGAATCAAGAAAAACATATACTATTGTATTAGAAGAATGAATGTCAATGCCGATCACCTTCCACGCTTCAATTGCATATGCCTTCAGAAATCATTCGAGTGAGAGACTCCCCGTTTAGATCACGATATAACTTCGGAATGTCGTCTGGAAACGCTTTCATATTCAATATTGTAATGATTTGACCATAATTGCATCCTTGCGAAATTTGTAATCACGGCTTCAGATCTCATCTATGTCGCGTAGAATAACTATCGATCACGCAACGCCTCAATGTTGTTGATAGAGACACAACTCTTTTCCAATTATCTGGAAAATTCTTTCTTTTTCTTCAATCATCCTCCGTCCATTCGAACCACGAATCTCGTTAAATTTTTAAAATTTGATCAATAATATTTTAATATGTTGATTCAATTATTGATTTTATTAAACAATGTTTACTTTCATTTTTTGCAGCAACCTCTAAACCTTCTCCCTGCTGGTGGGTCTACTTGGCCCTTCGAATTAACAACACTGAGTCTAATTCTATTCTTCTTCCTAGGTCATCTTCTATTTATAATAACAAGAACATAAATAGTAACTCGACAACCAATTTGTAAAACTCATTTCATGCCAAAAATCTTCTGAAAGTTGATTAAGAAAATCTCATCTTTAAAGTTTTAGAAATCAAATATTTGGTCGTCATTACGATATAAGTTACTCGTTATTTTCATGGTTTACCAATGAAATGTCTAGTTAAAAGAATGCCCATATAAGGTCTCTCCCCTTTGTTACTTCTTCCACTTTTCCTTGGATTATACATGGACTTATTAACCGACGAAACTCCATTCACCGTTATATGCCATTTTATTCCTAACTCGGACCCAATGCTGACGTCTGCCATTGACTTTTATATTCTTGTCGTCGTACTTGACGTTATGCTCACAACCACACATGCAATTCGACGTTCTATCTGTAGATAGGGTCGTACCTCCTTGCTAGACTTTCCTATACCCAATAAGGTAGATACCATTCCTTGCGCAACGCCCGATACGTGATAAGAACCTTTTCGTAATGGTGGTGCCTTCGAAACATGCAATGTTGGTTCTTCATCAGCTTCCATCAACTGGTTGACTTCGACGTGGAACTCGTCCTAATACCTAATTCTAAGTTAGATTATACCAAAATTCACCTAGCATGCCTTTCACGAGTTCTCACAAGAATCAATCGCATTTTTCTCAAAACTGCATGGAAAGTTGGGTAACATACCCAATCTCCGTCGATCTATCGATCCTTCCTTACTGTAGAATCTAAGAATTCAATATACCTATAGCGTTGCGACATTCGCCTTACACTTTATCAGCAATCCTATCGTACCAACTCCAGATCGGATCTTCTAACCCTAATTCGCACTCAACTCAACTTAACCTGAGTATGCATAGGGTTTTTCCTATCCTGTACGATCTCTCATTCCTATCTTACCCTCACATATTCTTATTTCAGTGACCAATAACCTGCAGCTCTTATGCCAACTTGTAACAACCCAAATCCAGGGTCAAGATTTGGTGTCACTAAACAATCATTACATACAATAAAGAAATAAATAAATAACCCCTTGAATCCGGATCTTTTACAGGTTATGGTATGAAACAAGAATCTAACCTTCTACAACTCACCACAACTAGAAGACAAGTGTAAATACCCTTGAACTAATGCTCTTGTCACATTTTTCTAACACCTTCAACCTCTCGTAGCGGAAATTTCTCTAACTTCTGCTGACTATAAAAGCTATTCACTTTTATCCTTATCTGTTTCTGGCAGAAATAAGAATTTACAAAGCAAGAGTGAGCCAAAAATGCCCAACAAGTATATAATTTGAGTATCAAACATTAATATCAAAGTTCTGATTCATCAAGTTCTGATGAGCCAAATTCTAATAATTCTGGAAACTCTGATACTTCAAGTCCTGAAGGATCCAACTCAAATTCTGAAGTCTCAGAGAGCATAACTACAGGGGGAGCATCAGAAAATGCTGATGGAGATAACATGGATCATGGGGAAGGATCTAGTTCTAGAAATCAACTTCCATCTGCAAGGAAGTGGACCAAATCACATACACCTGACTTAATTATTGGAGATCCTGAAGCAGGTGTTAAAACTAGAACTGCAACATCAAATGAATATCTCTATCATTCTTTTCTGTCTCAGACTAAACCAAAGAAAGTGGAAGAAGCTCTTCAAGATGCTGATTGTGTGCCAAGACCAAAGAATAGATCAGTTGTTGGCACAAAATGGGTGTTCAGAAACATAACTAACAGTGATGGCATAAATACAAGGAACAAAGCTAGGTCGGTTGCTAAGGGTTACTCTCAACAGGAGGGTATTATTGATTATGATGATACATTTGCACCAGTTGCTAGATTGGAATCCATAAGAATCTTTTTGGCTTATATTGCTCACAAAAAGTTTAAAGTCTTTCAAATGGATGTAAAAAGTGCTTTTCTCAATAGGAGAATTAGAAGAAGAGGTGTATGTAGAACAACCTCCAGGCTTTGTAGATTCAAAATTTCCAAATCATGTCTACAGGCTTGACAAAGCACTTTATAGCCTTAAGCAAGCTCCAAGAGCATGGTATGAGACTTTAGCTCAATTCCTTTTGGAAAGTGGATTTCACAGCGGTACAATTGATTAAACACTGTTCTACCTCTGTGAAAGGTTTGCAAAGCTAATGCAGTCAAGATATCAAATGAGTATGATGGGAGAACTTAGTTATTTTCTGGGCCTTTAAGTCAAGCAAAATGAAGAAGGTACTTTTATCTGTCAATCCAAGTATACCAGAAATTTACTCAAGAAATTTGGAATGCAAGACAGTTCAACAGCATCCACTCCCATGGCCACTGCAACCAAGTTAGATAAAGATACTGGTTTATCAGTAGATATTACTAACTACAGAGGTATGATTGGCTCTTTACTCTATTTAAATGCAAGTAGACCTGATATCATGTATGCTACCTGTCTTTGTGCAAGATTTCAGGTTGATCCAAGAGAACCTCACTTAATAGCTACAAAAAGAATTTTCAAGTACCTTAAGGGTACAACTGATCTAGGATTGTGGTATCCTAGAGAATCCGATTTTAAGCTAATAGGTTACTCAGATACAGATTTTGCAGGATGCAAAATAGACAGGAAAAACACTAGTGGAAGCTGCCAATTTCTTGGAGGCAGATTAGTTTCTTGGTTTAGCAAGAAACATAAATCAATTTTCACATCAACTGCAGAAGCAGAATATATTATTACAGGAAGCTGTTGTGTATAGATTCTTTGGATGAAGAATCAGTTACTGGATTATGGGTTAGAATTTTCTAAAATCCCTATTTACTGTGATAATCAAAGTGCTATTGCTATGACAGGTAATCCAGTTCAACACTCAATGACAAAGCACAATAACATTAGGTACCATTTCAGAAGGGAACATGTGATGGAAGGTACAGTGGAATTGCATTTTGTTTCAACAGATCAACAACTAGCAGATATCTTCACAAAACCACTATATGAAGCTACTTTTACAAGACTGGTAAATGAACTTGGAATGGTTTCAGGTTCTTTCTCTAAATCTGCTTAGTTTTTGTTCTCATGCATCAGACTTTATGATCAGTGTTTACAGATTCTCTTATCTTTATGTATTCTATTCTTAAATTGAAATACATTAAATGCTGATTGTTATCTGATGTGGATCTTTATACTCTAATAGTGATTTGAATGTTCAGTGACTATTCAATCCAATGAAGATACTGTGCTAGATGCTAACCTAATAATCTTTAACATACTAGAAATCCCATGTTTGAATTAGTTGTTTATGTGGAAACTCATTAACACAAGAAAATTCTGATTTTGAGCTTAGTCAAATTTACTTTGTGTATCTTTTTACTAAGTCACAAACTAGATTCTTGCTTCTTATCTGTCAAATTCTGATGTCAGTAAACCTTAAGGATGAACCACATGCTTGATAAGCCTCACTTATTAAAAGAAAAGCAAAGAAAAGAAAAATTAAAGGCAGGTACTCCTTTGAGATCTAGAGAAAATAATGTGGAAGGGAAGAACCAAGTGCATTGCTGGTATTAAGTAATATGTATTAGAAAAGCAAATAAATTGTCTTGGTGACTTTTCACATTCTCTAATTACTGGAGAAATACTCTGATAATAGCATAAATTCTAACAAGCAGTTGTGACTCACTTACACTGAGAAGCCACTATAAAAAGGATTTCAAAAGATTGCATAAAATGAGCACAAATAGTTGAGGTGTACTCTTGCATAAATTTATTCTATAGTAGACTTCATGATTGTTGACAAATTTTAAGCAATTTTCTTAGTTATGCCTTATTTCTAAGATGTACTGAAGTTTATCAGAATTTAATCTTTATTTGATACTCTGCTAACTGCACACACTCTCACTCCATATAAATGATGAAAATTATTGTGGTGATTAAGTTGTTTTTGACAAACAGTTAAGTGTCATTTGCATAAATTCTGAGGACAAGTTCTGATGGAAGTTCTGATGATTAAACTCTGATGAATCATATCAGTATTTATATAGAGAATCACAGTAACACACATTCACTTTTTGAGTTCAGAAGCCATGTTCTGATGACTGTTAAAATCTGATAAAAGTTAAGTTCTGATATTAAATCCTGATGAAATCTGATGCTTACATGGCATTATTCTTTACTTGATTTATTTGTGGTAAATACTGAAATGGTCATATTTAAATAGAATATATTTAGGTGATATAAAAATATTCATAATCATTTGGGTTAGTGGTAAACGTGTTTGTCCTGAAAAACTGCAAGTGCACAGTAATTATTGCTTATTTCCCGTGCCCATAAACTCCTGCTTTAACTTTTTACTGACTGTTCACACGTTGCCAGGTGTAAATTGTCTGCCACATTTCAAAAATATAATAGTTAAGCGGAGAGAGTATATATATGGGAGTTAAAAGATTTTCTAATCTTTTACTTACTTTTCTATTCTTAATCTCTCTTATTCTCTCTCTCTCTCTGATATTCTCTGAAGCGTTTTCTTATAGGACTTTTATCAAACACCTTGCAAACACTCTCTTTCTCACTTAATCTCTTACATAGATGGCACCAAAAGACTTGATTTTCAATAGGAGCTAAGTTTGTTCCTAACAACTACTCATCTATTCTTAGCAAGGATGAAGCTCCATCAGAACTTCACTTTATTCAGGACTTTCTTGGTAATTCTGATATTGGGTATGCTTTGACCCAACCTGAAGCAATCTCTAGGAACTCAAATGCTGGAGTTTTGGAGAAGAGGCGTATATGATGATGGTGGTGCTCATGGGTCCCCAAGTATCATCTTTACAACCGGGGAGGATAAGCATGTCGTGACTTTGGCTACAGTTCGCCAAGCACTGCAATTGCCTGAGAATTGCATTTATTCGACTGTTGAGGAGCCAGTTCTTCAACAGATGATGGCCAATCTGGGGTATGAAAAGACATTGTCAAAGTTGGCTTAATTGAAGAGATCCAACATAAGGAGGGAATGGAGTTTCTTCTTCGACTGCATCACAAAGGCTTTTGCAAACAAATATTCTAATTTTGATGCAATTCCAATTTTCAGTCAACAAATCAGGTATGCTCTCATTAATCAAACTCATTTTGATTATGCAAGTGTTGTTTTAGGCTTTATTGGGGATAGGATGACAGAGGATAGGAATACGGTCTACTTTGCTAGATTCTGTCAACTTATTTATAGTTTTTGTTGTGCTGATAAGCCCCAATTAGCTAGTGAATTAATTCCACCATTTAAACTAGCTAAGAGAGCTTTTAATGACTTATTATCTATTGATAATAAGAAGGCTGTATTGAGACCCCTCTAAATTCCCATATATGTCAAACAAGCCTTAATAAACTATGATCCAGTTACATACACTGCACTATATCCTGATGTCCAACCATCTGAACCTCAACCTTCAGCACCTACCACCACTACACAGGAACCTCAAACTTCTCAACGACAACCAAAATCTACCATCAGGACATCTTTCAAACCATCAACTCAATCATCTCAACCTGAATCATCAGCACATACCATCAGATCTTCATCTTCCAGGCCAAAGAGGACAAAGTCTGTTCCTCAAACTCCTCAAAAGAGAAGGAAAATGATTCTCAGGGATGAATCTGATAGTGAAAAGGAAGCACAGGTTCATGCGTCAGAACCTGTGACTGTTGAAGCTGAGAATGTTACTTCTCAGAAAGAAATTGCAGCTCAAAGTTCTGATGCTTTGAAGAGGAAATCTGTAAGTTCTGATGCTGCAACAGCAACTGCTTCATTGGCAAGGAGATTGAAGAAAATGAGGGCAAAGAGGTATAATGCTAAATCTCCATCTGAAGATACTGCAGAAGCTGAGGAAAGGGATTAGGAATCTCTGATCTTAAAAGAGCCAATTATAATTGAATCTCTGCCACCTCCAGCTAAAGATCAAGACATTGTTCCTGATACAGTGGTTACACCTCCAGTCTCTCCTCTTCATGAAGATATTACAGTTGAAGATTCAGGCTTCAGTCCTGAAATTAACATCCATAGGC
Source organism: Apium graveolens (assembly GCF_009905375.1). Lineage (NCBI taxonomy): Eukaryota > Viridiplantae > Streptophyta > Magnoliopsida > Apiales > Apiaceae > Apium > Apium graveolens. The sequence goes on along the minus strand of NC_133648.1, from coordinate 235,305,752 downwards.
TGCACATTCCTTTTATTCTGTATTTGGAAGCTCCTATAGAAGCTCAGCAATCTCCAGTTCAATCTCCAATCTTAAATGCTGAGATACCAACTCCACCTGTTTCTCCAAAGCATGCTGAAATTCCTATAGTAGATGAGGTTATTCCTGAACCTCTAGTTGCCTCACACACTGTTGTTCTGTCAGAATATAATGAATCTTCTTCAAGTTCTGAAGACAGTGTTTATGTTGAGACTCCACCTCCCATTCTGGGAAAGAAAGCACTGGTAAAGAAGTTTATTGAGCAGGATGTCCCTATACCTTGGGAGGATACTCGCAGGGGAGTTGAGTGGACCAAGAAGTGGAATGATTCTGATTTCATTCCAAGCTCTAACATTCTGACAGAGCATGTGTCAAAAGCTGATGAGTTATTATCAAATTCTGATTTCAAGACACAGCTCAAGATCACTGCTCTCTCTACCAAGCATCTTCAAGGTCTACACTGTGCTACTCAAGAAAAGGTTGACAAACTTCTGGAAAAGGCTGAAAAGCTAGATATGGAAGCCAAGCTTGATAAAAAGAGGTTTATCAGACCTATTTCTGAGAAAGTAGAAGCAATTGAGAAAACTCAAGAGAAGCAACACGCCCAAATTACTGAGGTTCTGGAAAATCAAGCTTCTCAACAGGCTCAATTGAATGAAATTTAAACTTCAGTAGAACTTCTTCTCTCACTCCTACTATCTGATGATGCCAAAAAGGGGGAGAAGATAGTTAAGTCCAAATGCTCAGATGATCAAATACTGAAGAAGACAGATGATGAAACTGATGACCAGGGAAACCCTAGTCGGGGTATAGTCAAACTCAGAGTAAACAAAGCAGCAAAGTGAAACTAAACTTTGATGCAAGCAGACCTTATATTCAAAAGAATACAAATTCTGAAGCTGCTCTAACTGAAAATCCGATAGCAAGTACTAATATTCAAAATCTGAGATCAAATTATGATGAGCAAAGTCTGACAAAGCCTGATGTTCTGATACAAGGTGGAAGTCAAGATTCTCAAAAGTTCATGCAAACTCTGAAGCTCAAGGGAAAGCAGACTATTGTCTACTACAAGGATCCCAAGATTCAGACACTTGATGAAGAAATTGCTAGAAGATTATTTCTGAAACATAATCCAGAAATGGATTTAGATAATCTCAAGGAGGAAGAAGCTAGATTTAAAGCTAAAAAGACAAATCTAAAGCCAAAAGCTTCTGTTGCAAAGAAACCTCCAAGGCCTAAGGAGAAAGGTACTGTGATCAAAGAAAAGACAGTTTCCGAGGCATCAAAGCTCAAAATAAGATCACAATCTGAGATTGATCTTAAATGGAAAGGAAAGGAAAAGGTTGATGAACCTACAAAGTTTCAAAAGAGGAAAATATCTACAGTTGTGATAGATCCTGTCTATCAAACTACAATTCATGATGATGATACTCTGACTGAAGAAGATGTTCAAACTCTGAAAAGAAAAAGATTTCTGAAGAATCAAAGATAACCGCTAACAAAGCTCAAGTTGTTCAGAGTGAAGAACAACATGCAAAAGCAAAAGCAGCAAGTTCTGATAAAGTCAAGAAGTTACCCTCTGACATTGCTCAAGTTAATTTAGACAAGATGGAAGTAGGTGACAAAAAGAAACTTCTGTGGAAAAAATGTCAAACCATCAGATCCTAAGAAAAGCCAATTGCTGTCTCATTTCATGTCTATTGGGTTTAATGCCAGAGAACCAAGAGACAGGGCTGGACTAGGTTCTGATGAAGCTAAAATCAAAACAGGACTTGAAGTTTCTACAAGAGATCCATTTTTACTAACTGACAAACCTCTTGAAGATGTTACTCAGAAACACCTTAACAAGGTTATCTCTGTTCAAGTGGTACTGGATGCTCATGATAAGCACAACATCAAAGAAAATCTGATTCTATTTCTTGAAGATGGAAGGACATATCAGATGTCAGAATCAGATGTACTGAACAAAACTCTGAAAGAACTTCAATTCTTTCATTACCTTTTAGAGGTAAAGTCTAATATTACCTGGAGATGGTCAAACTTCATATTGAAGACCATCAGAGATAAAGCAAAAATTTTTGGTTCAAGATTTACAGAATTCATTCCATGTATTGTTGAAGATGATAGAAGTGAAATTCTTATGAAGAAAGATTCTGCTAAGCTTGAGGTAATACTGAAAGAGAAATGTCTATGCTACAATAAAGACTCTTCTCATCCTAGGGTAATAAGACTGGACAATGGTTTAGAAAGAAACCATATCTCTGCTTTAAGGACTGCAATCTATCAGATTGGAAGTCAGAATGAAGAGATGAAGCAAGTCAAGACTACACTCTCTCAGGTCCTGAGGATTAAAGAAGAAAAGCTTATTTGACATTGTGTTAAGAATCATTATGGATTCAGATTGACTCAGTGAGATTGGTAAAAGCTACAAGGACTGTAAGTTGTAGTTAGTTACTCAGTTAAATTTTCTATGCATTTGAACTTAAATGTTTTTGACATCATCAAATCTATTAACTTGTATATTTTGCATAATTTACAAGTTGGGGGAGATTGTTAGATATATTTGAGATGTCATATCTAATATGTTTCATGTTTAGTTTTCAGATCTTAACAAACAGGAAATATCAGTACTTACTGGAATCAGTACTTACTGGAAGTCGGAACATAATATCAGGACTTAAGGTCATGTCAGAACTTAAGTTTGGGAGTAAGAAAGGAAGCTGATTTAAAGTAGAAGATCGAGACTAAAACAAAAGAAGATATGCATGGAAAGAATTAGAAGACTTGAAGACTTGTATAAGATATCTTATTGATATATTTTAGGAGACAGAATTATATTCCATATCAATTAGAAGTTATCTTGTAACTGTGTAGTATATAAACACAGGCATAGGTTTACACTATATGTGTTATCATTATCGAGATACATTATTCATTGTAACCTAGCAGCTCTTAGTGATATTTGTTCATCACTGAGAGAGAACAGTTCCATTGTAACAGAGTTTATTATATTGAATATATCTGTTTACTATTACTTGTGTTCAAGATCGATTTGATTGTAATAACACTGTATTCAACCCCCTTCTACAGTGTTGTGTGACCCAACATACAATTAACCATCTTATCTTGCATATCAATCTAGTAGTTAACATAACTTGGACAATCTACAACATTTAGTTCATTAAGCTATCCAAGTATGCAGAAATGCGCTACTAGTTTTATTGTTACATAAACTACTCTTTCAACGGATGTTGAAAATGATCATCCGTTGAAAGCTACAAATTCAATTAACTAAAATCTACTAAGTGTTTTGTTAAAGTTATCATCAAGTACACAACATATTCCTAACAGGACTCCCTAGAACCTAAAATAAATGATAATATGGGTTTGAATATGCCGGTGATATCTCCAGGTTAGTAATTTTCTTTTAAGTAGTAAGAGATTTTCGCTCGACAAATATATTCGAGTGTGATTTAAGGAAATTAAAGTATGATAATAAATTCATACGTCAACCGTATCCAGTCCAGATTTTCTCTTTAATTCTTAATTCTGAAATTAATTTCGTGAATGTTTAGAGATCAGATGCACCTGGGGCTTAATATAACATTCGCAGATGAATAAAAAGAGTAAGGGAATAATTAACGAGCCTCGAATGCGATTGAAAGCGATTATAAGCTAGGAGAGTTGAACAAACAAATACATGCAAAATGAAGTGAAAGAATCAATAAATGTAAAAGTATTCATAAATAGGATTGATTAGAGTTAGGAAGAAAAGAGAGTTAGTATGCATTATGTTGGTCCTTTTGAAACAGTATGAGAGACAGGAAGGTTATGTGTGAGTAGGCTGTATCGCCACAGGTGTGGAAAGATTATAGGATGTTTATATGTGTATAACCAGGAAGAGTAATTTAGCCACATTATGTGTAAAAAGGAGACTTGAGTTAGGTTGAGTGAGCAACTGATAGAATGTTATGTCAGCGAGAGGCTATTGAAGAATGATTGATATGGTGAATTAAAGTTTATGAAAAGTTGTAAGGTTGAGAGGTCAACCCGAGATATTGTAAGTGATATACTCGAAAAGTATCAGTATTTATTCCTTAGCATGATTCTGAGGACATAATCCTTTAAGGGGGAAAGATGTAATATCCGGGAAATATCGTACAATTATTTTTATCAATAAATAATTAATATTTGATTATTATTTGAATTTTAGTGGATAATCTGATGATTGCTATTGATATTTGGGTGTTGATATGTGATAAAGTATAAGTACCTTGCTTTTTATTAAGTCCAGAATAAAGTATAGACAATTATGGTATTTTCTGGTAATTTTTGGATTGTTGTATGAATTTATAAGGATTTATAGGTTTAATAATTAATTTCTGATAATTATAAAACTACTTTATAAAACCGAGAATTATCCAACTTCAACAGTTTTCGCGTTTTTACAACCCGAAACTCTTCGTAAAACTCCTTCCTAACCTTACCAAATTATTCCGGACATTTTTCGTGTTTTGACCTTTTCAATCTGGAGTACGGTTTGACCCGTACGTGTCCCGACACAAAATTTTCGATATGATAATCATTTTTATAGACCAATAAAACCCGTATTAGCGGAAGACGGGATATTTTACATTGTTTTCTCGTAAGGTATTGTATAAGAAGCTCGGTTTTGATAATTATCCAATACAAGTATCAAATTGGATCGTTTTTGCAGTTACTTAGTGGCTAAAACCTATTTTTCGATCCAATAAGATCCATCAGGTTTTTTATTATGTGCTAAATGGATTTATATTACAAGTTATACTATCCAGGTTTCGTTTTAATAGCTAATATTTCGTACAGAGAAATTGGTTTTATTTTGCATCATATGGCGTATACCATAATGATTTTTCAAACACCCAATTAATTTTGATAATGTTTTGTTTCGTGAAAAATGATTTTTCTGGGCCCCTACCGGGACGTCAAAGCCCACATAAATAGTAATTTTATTTTTATAAAATTGTGGGACTTTCAAATATTCAATATTGTATATTTGTATTGTTCATAATTTTTGGAAAATTTTGACATAATTTTTGTATTTTGGATTAAATATTATTCCCCGTTAATTATTGATTTTGGACTAATTATTTTTATTAAATGATATAATTAAGCCCCAAATAATTTTGGGGAGTATTATTTCTATAACTATAAATACAGCTTAACTATTATTTAATTATGATTTAATTATATAAAAACTGGAAAATTATTAAAAATTCAGTTTATTCTCTCAAATAAGTAGGGTTAGGGTTTATGTATTCTTGAAATCAAATGCAGATTTGAAGGTGATATGGGACTCCAAATCACAAGTGTAAATAGCCGTTTTGAAACCTTTGATCCCCTCTATCATGTTCTACCATCAAAATGATCAAATGAGGTATCGATTTTGAAAATTGATTTTCGGGTTTAATTTTAATTTGGGGGATTTCATTCGATTGATTATTCAATTGTTTGATCGATATGAATAATTTTATTTGTTGATTTCCAATCGTGTGATATATATATATGGTGATTGTTTATGTACGAATTTGGTAAGTCGAGTAAAACGGTTTTATCGCGAACTTTGAATCAAATTTGCGAAGTTAATATAGATTGATTGTTGTTAACATTGCTTGGAATAGTTTTGGATGAACTTAAGCTTCGTTTTGACGTATAGAATATCATATTTGGTTAAGAAATGAACAAACAGATTACTTGGCTGGAAAAAGCTCGGCTCTGCCGGCATTAATGGAGTTATTGATCGGGTATCATGATTCCGGCTTTGATTTTGTTTTCTGCGACGATATTCGAGTTGCAGGAGAATTATAGGACAAATCGGGTTCGCCGGACCTCAAAGGACTCGCCGGAATCTGCGATTTTTCTGGCTCGTTCTTGAGTTTCTTGGTGACCCGATTACCCCTCTTTGGACCTGGTGGGTTTAATTCCTGACCCGCTTTTGATTTAAAATCCCCCAATTCATTTTCCTCAAATCTGTTTCTAGAGATTTTTCTTTTAAATATAATTCAACAATCATTTTTTTATTCTAAAAAACAATTTAAATTCCAAATTTTAAATTAGTTAATTATTTTAAATAATTAACTAAATTATTTTAAATTCATAAAATCATTTTCTTTATTATTTTTTAAAAAAAAATCTAAATTTGATTTAATTACTTATAATTTATTTTAATTAAATATTTATGGATTTAATTAATTAATTATTCATTTAATTAATTAATTTAACTATAAATGTTTAAATAAAATTTAATTATTATAATGATTTTAAAATCATTTTGAGCTTTTAAAAATTATATAAAATTATTTAAAATTCAATTAATATTATTATTAATTGAATTATTATTATTTTGTTCTTAATAAATAGACCGTTCATTCGTTTAATACGAAACAAATGCGTCTAGACCCAGAAAAATATTATGATTCTATTAAAAATAATTTTGATACCTAAATTCCTTTATATCAAAAGTTCAGTTGTTTTACGAGTCGCTCTAAGTTGGTTATTGAACGATAAATATTATTTTTAACCCAATTTCAGTTGTAAAAAAAATTACTGAATCCTATCTTTTAACGATTTGACTTATATGTTACATGAATTATGTGTTCACGTGTTATATAAATAATGTTAGATATATTTGATAATGTCATGTCTAATATAATTTATGTTTAGTTTTCAGATCTTAATTAAACAGGACAAATCAATACTTAACTGAAATCAGCACTTATACTGAAGTCAGTACTTAAGTTATCAGTAGTTAAGATTCAGGAGATAATATCAGGACTTAAAGGAAACTTTCAGATAAGGAAGGCGGCTGATTGAAAGGAAAGAAGATCAAGACAAACGTAAGAAGAGATATGCATGAAGAAGGAATTCTGTGAAGAATGGAATACTTGGAAGAAAAGATAACTGATTGATATATTTAAGGAAGCAAAATTATATTCCATATCAATTAGCGATTATCTTGTAACTGTGTGATATATAAACATAGACATAGGGTTTACACTAAAAGTGTTATCATTATCGAGAATATTATTCATTGTAACCCTAGCAGCTCTCGTGATATTTGTTCATCACTGAGAGAGGACAGTTCTACATTGTAACAGAGTTTAATAAAGTTTGTTGTGTTCTTTGAATTCGATTTGATTGTGCTATACACTGTATTCAACCCCAACCAAGCCTATACAGCTCTCGTGACCTAACAAGTGGTATCAGAGCCTATCTGTTAACACACAAACAGTTTAAGATCCAAAAACAATCATGTCTGAAGCAGAAACTCCAACCAAGCCCACCAAAACTGAAGAACCCCCAAATACTCAAATCCATAATCGATATGAGGCTATTAGAGTTCCCATACTGAAACCATCTGAATATCCCATATGGAAGGTGAGGATGACTATGTTTCTGGAAGCTACAGATCCAGAATATCTTGACAGAATCACTGAAGGACCTCACAAGCCAACAAGCTCGTTGTTGTAGTTGCAGGTGAAGTTGCAAAGTCTGTACCAAAGGAGAAGAGTGATTACACTGCTGAAGATATAGCATCAATTGCTAAGGATGCTAAGGTACGACACTTGCTACATAGTGCCATTGATAATGTAATGTCAAACAGAGTAATTAACTGCAAGACTGCAAAGGAGATATGGGATGCCTTGGAGACAAGGTGCCAGGGAACTGATTCGATTAAGAAGAACAGGAAGACAATACTCACTCAAGAGTATGAACACTTTGAATCAAAGCCTAATGAGTCATTGACTGATTTATATGACAGATTTGTCAAACTCTTGAATGATTTATCACTAGTTGATAAGGAGTATAATCTTGAAGATTCAAACCTTAAATTCCTGTTATCTCTTCCTGAAAGTTGGGATTTGAAGGCACCAATTATAGGAGACAACTATAATCTTGATGAAACAACTCTTGATGAAATTTATGGGATGCTCAAGACTCATGAACTTGAGATGGAACAAAGAAGCAAGAGGAAAGGAGGAAAGTCAAGGACGGTTGCTCTTAAGGCTGAAGAAGAATCCCCCAAGGCAGCTACCTCAAGGAAAGGCAAGGGAAAAGCGCTCATCACAAAGTCTGATACTGAGTCATCAAGTTCTGATAGTGATGATGACTCAGAAACTGAAAGCTTGCCGAGATGGATGCTGATGAAGAGATGATGAAGCTGTGTGCTCTTATGGTGAAAGGAATCACAAGGATTGCATACAGGAAATTCAGAAAGGGAAAGAGGTTTTCCAGGAAAGGTGCAAGTTCTGATAAGAAGAGTTTCAGAAAATCTGAAGGCAAAGGAGGGAAGTCTGACAGAGGAGATTACACAAATGTCAAATGCTACAACTATGGTGAGATAGGCCACATATCTCCTGATTGTAAGAAAGTGAAGAGTGACAAAGGCAAGGCTCTTGTCACAAAAAAGAAAAGCTGGACAGACACTTCAGATTCTGAAAGTGAGGTCAACTATGCCTTGATGGCAAATGCTGATAGCAGTCCTGAAGCTGCTGAGTTAAAGGTACCTCAAACTACTTATGCCTTTCATACTGATGACATTAATGAGTTGAGAAGATATCTTAAAACCATGTTCATTAGTTATAGAGATCAAACTTTAACATGTGAAAGATTAACTTATGAAAATCTTGCTTGTAAAAAGAGGAATGATTATTTAGAAAAAGAGTTAGTCATGTTCCATCAAACTCAGAAAGATAGAGATGATGCTTTCTATGTTAGGGATGAAGTACTTAAAATGAATGAATCTCTAAAGACTGAGTTAGAAAAGGAAAGAGAGATTATCAGGACTTGGACTAACTCTGGCAGAACAACTCAGAATTTGTTAAGTAGTGGAAACTGGAAAGAGGGCTTAGGTTATGAAGATGATAAGAATGATAAAGGAACTGTAGAAATTAAGCCTACAGTTGTTAAACAAAAGCCAAAGTTAAAACCTGTTAAGTCTGTAGCTGTAAAGTCCGATACTGAGAAATCAGAAGTTAAAGAGGAATTAACTTCTGACAAACTAAAACAGGAAAAGACAACTGAAGTAAACGTAGGCTTAATGACAAAGAAGCAGTTTAAGCATAAGCTGAAAGATGTAAAGAAAATAAATAAGGTAAAGTCACCTAGGAAAAATAGGAATGGAAAGGAAGGTGTTAATAAAAGCAATGATTATAAGCCTGTTCATAATGCTCCTAGAAAAACATATCATAACTGTTGAAGTTCTAACCATCTGGCTTCTTTTTGCAGGAAGAATAAGAACATAAACTCCTTATCTTCAAAGTCAGGAGTTAAGAGTCAGTCTGTTAGATATAGGCCACAAAATCCTTGTTTTCATTGTGGTAGTTTATGGCATTCCATTTTTACTTGTAAGGAATATCATAGTTTGTACTATGATTATTATCAAATAAAACCTTCTTTAATGAAAGTTAGCATTGTTCCTTCTAGTGTAAGTTCTGATACAAAGTTTGATAGTGTAAATGCTGATAAGAAAAATGTTAACATAAACTCTGATGTTAAATCCGCTGCAAATTTTAACAAACTTGATAAGGCCAAAGGATCCAAGCAAGTCTGGGTCCTTAAAACTAATCATTAGTGGTCTTTGTGATTGCAGGGCAACAGGAAAAACATCCTACTTCTGGACAGTGGATGCTCAGGACATATGACTGGAAATAAAGCTCTGCTATCAGACTTTTTGGAGAAGGCTGGCCCAAGTGTTTCTTATGGAGATGGCAACATTGGAAAAACATTGGGATATGGCAATATCAATCTTGGGAATGTCATTATTAAGGAAGTAGCTCTGGTCTCATGACTTAAACACAATCTGCTGAGTGTTAGTCAAGTCTGTGACAGAGGTTATCATGTGGATTTCTTTGAAGAACACTGTGAAATTATAAGCAAATATACAGGCAAAGTTTTTCTGAAAGGATACAGGCATGGTAACATTTATGAAGCCAAGCTTTCAACAAGTACTGATGGGTCTGCAATCTGTCTGGTGAGTAGAGCATCAATTGAAGAAAGCTGGAATTGGCACAAGAAACTTTCTCATTTAAATTTGAACAATATAAATGAACTGGTAAAGAAAGATCTTGTGAGAGGACTGCCAAAATCAGTATTTGCTCCTGATGGCCTTTGTGATTCATGTCAGAAGGCTAAACAAAGAAAATCTTCATTCAAGAGCAAGACTGAAGCATCGATTCTTGAGCCTTATCACCTAATTCATGTAGATCTATTTGGTCCAGTGAATGTCATGTCTATTGCAAAGAAGAAATATGCTATGGTCATAGTGAATGAGTTCATCAGATACACATGGGTGTATTTCTTGCACACAAAAAGTGAAACTGCATCTATCTTGATTGATCATGTCAAGCAACTGGATAAAATGGTCAAAGATTCTGTGAAGATCATAAGAAGTGATAATGACACTGAGTTCAAGAATTTGACAATGGAAGAGTTCTGCAAAGACCATGGAATCAAGCAGGAATTTTATGCTCCTGGAACTCCACAGCAAAATGGAGGTGTTGAAAGAAAGAATAGAACTCTTATTGAAGCTGCACGAACTATGCTTGATGAAGAAAAGCTACCAACCTATTTTTGGGTTGAAGCTATGCAGACTGCTTGTTTTACTCAGAGTGCAATACTCATTAACAAGCATGGAAAGACACCATATGAGATGGTGAAGAAAAAGAAGCCAAATCTGAAGTATTTTCATGTATTTGGATGCAAGTGTTTTGTTCTTAAGACTCACCCTGAACAGCTATCCAAATTTGATTTAAAAGCTGATGAAGGAATTTTTGTTGGGTATCCACTTTCCACAAAAGCCTTCAGAGTCTACAATTTAAGAACAAGGGTTGTCATGGAATCTATCAATGTCTCCTTTGATGATAAGAAGATTACTGGACTTGAAGATTTCAATGATCATGATCAGCTGAGATTTGAAAATGAAGACTTAAATTCTGATACTGAAAATCCTGACAGTCTAAATCTTGATACTGCAAACTCTGATGGATTAAACTCTGACGTTATTGAAAGTGTGGTGATTATGCCAAAGGAAGATGCACCTATGCAGGGGGAGCATACTGAAGATACAACCACATCTCAAGAAGCATCAGAACATACAACTGGCTCTTCAAGTTCTGATTCATCAAGTTCTGATAAGCCAAGTTCTGATAATTCTGAAAACTCAATTTCTGAAGGATCCAACTCAGAGAGCATAGTTTCAGGGGGAGCATCAGAAAATGTTGATGAAGATAGCATGGATCATGGGGGAGCATCCAGTTCTAGAGAAAACCTTCCATCTGCAAGGAAGTGGACTAAGTCATATACATCTAACTTAATTATTGGAAATCCTGATGCAGGTGTCAGAACTAGAACAGCTACTTCAAGTGAATGTCTCTATAATTCCTTTCTTTCTCAGACTAAACCAAAGAAAGTGGAAGAAGCTCTTCAAGATGCTGATTGGGTGCAAGCAATGCAGGAAGAGTTAAATGAATTTGAAAGAAACAAAGTCTGGACCCTAGTGCCAAGACCAAAGAACAGATCTGTTGTTGGTACAAAGTGGGTGTTCAGAAACAAAACTAATAGTGATGGCATAATTACAAGGAATAAAGCAAGGCTGGTTGCAAAAGGATATTCTCAACAGGAGGGAATTAATTATGATGAGACATTTGCACCAGTTGCTAGATTGGAAGCCATAAGGATATTTTTGGCTTATATTGCTCATAAAAAGTTCACTGTCTTTCAAATGGATGTGAAAAGTTCTTTTCTCAATGGAGAGTTGGAAGAGGAAGTATATGTTGAACAACCTCCAGGCTTTATAGATTCCAAATTTCCAAATAATGTTTGCAGGCTTGATAAAGCACTTTATGGCCTCAAGCAAGCTCCAAGAGCATGGTATGAGACTTTAGCTCAGTTTCTTCTGGAAAGTGCATTTAATAGAGGAACTATTGACAAAACTCTGTTCTACCTAACCATGGAAAGGACTTACTTTTGGTTCGGATATATGTTGATGATATCATCTTTGGTTCTACAAATGACAGACTTTGTAAGAAGTTTGCCAAACTGATGCAGTCAAGATATCAAATGAGTATGATGGGGGAACTTAGCTATTTTCTGGGCCTTCAAGTCAAGTAGAATGAAGAAGGAACTTTTATTTGTCAAACCAAGTACACCAGAAATTTGCTGAAGAAATTTGGAATGCTAGATTGTTCCAGTGCATCCACTCCCATGGCCACTGCAACAAAATTGGATAAGGATACTGGTAAATCAGTAAATATTACTGATTATAGAGGTATGATTGGCTCTCTACTCTATCTAACTGCTAGTAGACCAGATATCATGTATGATACCTATCTTTGTGTAAGATTTCAAGCAGATCCAAGAGAACCTCACTTAACAGCTGTGAAAAGAATTTTCAAGTATCTTAAAGGAATACCTGATCTGGATTGTGGTATCCTAGAGAATCAGACTTTAAGCTAATAGGTTACTCAGATGCAGATTTTGCAGGTTACAAAACTGACAGGAAAAGCACAAGTGGAAGCTGCCAATTTCTTGGAGGCAGATTGGTTTCTTGGTTTAGCAAGAAACAAAAGTCAATTTCCACATCAACTGCAGAAGCAGAATACATTGTTGTAGGAAGCTGTTGTGCACATATTCTTTGGATGAAGAATCAGTTACTGGATTATGGGTTAACATATTTTAAAATTCCTATATACTGTGATAATCAAAGTGCTATTGCTATGACAGGTAATCCAGTTCAACACCCAAAGACAAAGCACATCAGCATAAGGTACCACTTCATAAGGGAACATGTGGATGAAGGTACAGTGGAATTGCACTTTGTTCCAACAGATCATCAACTAACAGATATCTTCACAAAACCACTGTGTAAAGCTACTTTTACAAGATTAGTAAATGAACTTGGAATGGTTTCAGGTTCTTTCTCTAAATCTGCTTAATTTTTGTTCTGATGCATCAGACTTTATGATCAGTATTTACAGATATTATCATCTTTGTGTATTCTGTGCTTAATTGAAAATTGCTTAAGTACTGATTATTGTCTGATGTGAATTTCTAAACTCTGATAGTGATATGAATGTTTATGTGATTATTCAATTCAATGAGGATAAATATGCTAGATGCTGACCTAGTAGTCTTTAATATACTAACAAATCCCATGTTTGAAGTAATTGTTTATGTGGAAATCTATTGACACAAGCAAATTCTGATATTGAGCTTAGTTAAGTTTACTTTGTCTATCTTATTACTAAGTCAACAACTAGAATAGTGCTTCGCATATGTTAAGTTCTGATGTTAGTAAATCTTGTGAATGTACTAAGTGCTGATAAGCCTCACTTATCAAAAGAAAAGAAAAATAAATAAAAATCAGGTACTCCTTTAAGATCTAGAGTAAAAACTGTGGAAGGGAAGACCCAAGTGCATTGCTGGTATTAAGTAATATGCATCAGAAAAGCAAAAATAAATATTTTTCTTGGTGACTTTTCATACTCTATGATTACTGGAGAAATACTCTGATAATAGCATAAATTCTGATAAGCAGTCGTGACTCACTTACACTGAGAAGCCACTGTAAAATGGAATTTCAAAAGATGCATAAAATTAGCATAAAACAGTTGAGGTGGACTCATGCATGAACTCATTTTAAAGTAGATTTTAGAATCATTGTAATAACCCCAATTTTTGGGAAATTTTGAAACCCTTATGAATAGTGTTTTTGCTGAATGAGAAAACTTTTCATGCCACACTATGTAGGGGTTCTGATATGGATATTCTGAGATTTTATTAGTACTTTATATGGGATATAAGTGTATGTAAAGATCGTCAGAATCCAAATCCGAACACTTTGATTTTCCCGGAAATACACTAGATACGGAGAGAATTGAGTATAAGGTAACAGGATAAAAAGGATTTAAATTAAAGAATTATAATAGAGGATCATAAAAAGGAATATAATGTATTGAGAAAGGATAAGGGAACCTAAGTAATAAGATCCCGGGTATGATCCTTCAAACGATAAACGAGAACGAAAGTTAAGCGAACCGTATAACAGATCAGCGGTCATTAGGCAAACAATTAGGAAGTTAATCAAAGGGATTAGAGAGAGTGATGTCACCCAACCAATGAGAAGAGGACAAGGAGGGAAGGATGACATCACCACATGACATAGGCATGACATGGGAAGGAAGGAGGTGTGGTTGAATGAGAACCACACAAATTCAAGGGCAACAAGGTAATTGACTAAATCAAACACAAAATCAAATCAACCAAGCCAAGCAAATCATTTCATCAAAACACAAAAAAATCAATTCTCTCATTCCAAGCAAGCTTGCTCTCGGCTTTTACTATTTCAAAAGGGGAAGAAATTCAAAACTCAAGATCCAAGCCTCCTAAATTGGTAAGATAATTCCCTAATCATCTTTATGCTTAGTTAGGGATATATCATGAGTTTAAGCCATTAATTCCTTCTCAATCTTCTTCATTTAATCAAAGAAGAAGACTATGAATAGTGTTTTCAAGTTTTTAACTTGAAATTTTTCTTGATTTCCTTGAAGATCCAAGCATTCCTAAGACTTCTCAAAGCTTCTTAAGGCTTCCTAGCTCCTCCCACCACTTCAAGGAAGGTATATCATCTCCAAACCCTAGATTCCTATGTATTATAAGATGATTTTGATTAGTAGGGTGATATTGTAGCTTGATGTTTGTGATTTAGAGTTTGGGAGTGAAATGGTATTGAAATAGAATGGTAAATGTTGTTGTTTTGATTAAAAGAACTTAAGTATGGTTAAAGTTAAGCTTAGGCATAAGTATGAATGTTAAAATTGAATTGGTTGGGATTGTTATGATGTGATAAGGATGGATGTTGGTTGTATGTTGGATTGAGGTTGAATTGGGTTGGTTTTGAATGGTTTAAAATTTGGGAAATCGCGTAAACATAGCCGTCGTAACGTCCGATTTTCTTTAGACTATTTTTGTGCATAACATTAGTACCCGAGAACCGCCTGCTAGATTATGACCATTGCCATGTCTAGATAGCTCATGTTATGAGCTTCGTTTTGATATGTAGTTCGTTCGATTCCGATGCACGGTTTAGGAGAAACGACCATTTCAAGTAACGGCATTTCGCGAACGAAACTTTTCCCCTCGCCTTACTTTGAAACATAGGTTAAAGACCAAAAAGGACTAATTGAAGTATGACACATTTATGGTAAGTGTGTTAGGCAGTTGGTAAGACACTCGCGAAGGAATCGCCTTAAAACTCGTAAAGGTTAAATTATTAAAAATGGTGGAGCCGAGGGTACTCGAGTGACTTAAGTGAATCAGTAAGCGCAAAATAAGCGTTAGAGTCTAAGTTAGTTAAAGTATAGATTTACAAGTGACTTTGGTTTAATTCCAACTTACTTGTTGTTTATAGGTTACCAAACTCGTCCCGAGCCTTTTATCACCCCAAGTCGCTCAGGCAAGTTTTCTACCCGTTATAACTGTTGTTGTGATGAATATATGTATTTGCATTATCTTGCGATAGATGCATGTTGGTTAATTAGCAAATGTTGCAATATATTGAAGCATGCTGCTATGGTATATATATGCATGTCTGTTTCGTATTCTTTCCATATATATCTGTTGATTCAGTTGATAATACATATGCTAGAGGATAGCGGTAATTTGCATATACCCTTAGTATAGGGACCCAAAGGTGAAAATATTTTCTAAAACCGGGAGTCGAGGATCCCGAGTAGATTTTGTATATATGGATAAATATATATATATATATATATACTTATATATATATATATATATATATATGGTCATAGTTTTCAAAACTATTAATCGAATAAGGTTTATTCGATAACTTTATTTTATTTAATGAATATTATTATGAATATTCATTCGAGGGCTTATGACTTCTTTATTTTATTAAATGAATATTATTTGAATATTCATTCGAGGGCTTATGACTCTTTATATTATTTATTGAATATTATTTCGAATATTATTCGAGGGCTTATGACTCTTTTATATTATTATTGGATATTACTTGGATATTCATTTGAGGATGTATGACTCCTTTATTTTTTGAATATTATTTATAATATTCATTCGAGGTATTATGACTCCGCTTATTACTGCAATATATTCTTTATTTTATTAAAGAATAAGGTGTCAATAATCAAACTTATTTTCGATTATTCAATTAAAGATAGTACTTTCGTATAAGTATATCTTTGGTTATTTAATACTCGTTTCAAGTATAAGTTTTAATACTTCTACTTCAATTATTTTATAAAGATTATTCTTTATGGGAATATTATTTAAATAATAATATTCAGACATTTTCTAAATATACTGGGGACTGATTTACTTCATTAAATCAGCTTTACTCCAAACACTCTTTAAAGTGTTTTCGAGTCTTCAAAATGATTTTTAAAAGTTAGAGCGGATCCCAAAACTCATTTTTATATTTAAGATCTTCCTTTTTAAGGGGATTTAAATACTCGCTCAAAACCTGAGGGATCCGGCTCTGTGGTGTATTTTATATTCGCAACAAGGTTGCAGTTTTGGTAAATGAATTGATTACTTACCCATCGTTCGGGAAGTAAGTCCATCTATTGAGTCGGCATAAGCAACATGGGCTCAGTGGGCGTCCATGATAGTGTAAGTGGCTCAGTGGGAGTCCATCAAATGCATAAGTGGCTGAGTGGCAGTCCAGCATAAGGTCCTATTGAGACCAGGGTGATGACCAGTGGGGAATTCGTCCATCTACTAGTAGAAAAGGTTACTTATGGGTATCTTTGCCTGATCAGCAAGATATCTGGTTTATGCCAAAATTCTTTTCCTTTCCAAACTTATTGGATATTGCAATTCTGTTCATACTTTACATGACAGAGGTTTTCAGGAAATGTATAAAGGAAGATGTATATGTGGATATATATATATATATATCAGAACTTAATGAAGTATGTCATAACTTTATTTCCTTTAATAATATTTTAAAGATTTAATCTATTCAAATCTTGTCTTGTAGTCTCATCTATGTGATGAACTGTTGAAAGCTCATTATACTTTGAACAATGGTAGTTCAAGTAGCTTTATAAATGATATAAGTGTAGTGAAGTATTTGGTAACTTCATCTTTTAAACTTATATCTAATTAATAATTGTCTTATGAATGACAAAGATTTTCAGAAAAACGTTGAGACAAGGTTAGATATATGAGATCACCTTGCAACGATATTTTTTTATACAGTTATACACTGGGACTTTGTGTATATTATGCATGGAAGAGGACTTCCAATATTTTGAAAAGTATATATGTATATATACTGAATATTTTGCGACTTCATCGCATTAAGATATCAAACTTGGTTCATTTCTTTTGACCAAGACTTTCATGAGTATTATGAGTAGGCTCATATATCGTTAATCATTATACATATTATTTTGGTGGGCTTGCTGCTCACCCTTGCTTTCTTCTTTCATCACACAACATCAGATAGATAAGATGAACAGGACCAAGCTCCCAATTCGCAAGCGGATAGGAAACGTTCCACAGCTTTCTGGAAGCGTTGAGGCCGCTGTAGCTGAGGTAGAAATTACCAATAGGCTAAGTTTTCAACTAATAATGTACCAGACTTATGTATATTATGAATTGTAATAATGGCAAAGAAATGTAAATTATCCAGAAAACCTTTTAAGGTGTATTGACATATAATTGTGGAATAAAACGACTTGTGATTATTTTTGGATATTCATCTCTAAGACTATAACTTGTGGTGTGTGTGCTTATTGTGGGGTCACAGTACAGAGTAGTTGATTGTGTATTAAGATTGGGTGTTATTAAGGGAAATGGAACTCGTGACAACCCGGATCCCCGACCCCGGATTTGGGGGTGTTACAATCATGACAGATTTTGAGCAAAGTTCTTAGTTATGCCTTATTTTTAAGATGTACTGAAGTGAATCAGACTTTAATCTTTATCTGATATTTAGCTTACTGCACACACATACACTCCATATTAATGATGAAAATTATTGTGGTGATAAATGGTGTTTTAGATGAACGTTTAAGTGTCTGTTACATAAATTATGAGGACAGGTTATGATGGAAGTTCTGAAGAAACGAAATCAGAACTTTTATGAAGAACTACAGAAATAAGCATTCATTTTTCGAGTTAAGAAATCATGTTCTGATGACTGTTAAGTTCTGATATAAGTCTAAGTTCTGATATTACACTCTGATTCTTTACTTGACTTATTTGTGGTTAAAATCTGAAATAGTCTTATTTAAAATCAGAATATGTTTGGGTGAGATATTAACAGTCAATATAATTTGGGTTAGTGGTACACATCTATGCACAGTAATTTTTACTTGTTTCATGTGTGCATTAAATCTTGTTTTATACTTCCAATGGCTGTTTTTATTCTCATCAGTCTAAGGAGACGAGGTAGAATTATTTCTACCTATAACCATTCAATTTTCCTTGCGTCTCTTGACATTCTATTGGCTATATAAACCAACACCTC